>NW_008630162.1:0-34121 GCF_000691845.1 Merops nubicus | reverse complement strand
AGGGTGAAGCTGCGGCAACGTCTCCTGCTTTCCTCCTACTCCTGGTACGCTCAGGAGCTGCTTGTGTCTGGTTAAAAAAAAACCCTAAAGCCAACCCGTCCAAACGGAGAAACCGCCACCACACCCCGGCGGTCCACTTTTGTTTCCCCTCGCCTGCTCCCCGCGACTCGCTGCCCCGAGCGGGGGCCAGACCCGGCTGCGGCCCTGCGGGGGGGGGGTGTCCTGTTCCTTCGCGGTTCAATTCCCAGGTCCTTCTCTTTCCCAGCATTTTAAGTTCTCTTAGGATTTTTTTTCCTTAACGATACACTTTTGTAGCGTGTCTTTTGAGAGAGATTTCATTTTTCACATTTTTGAGAAGATGATGCTCATTCAAGTAGTTGCGGTTCTCAGCTTGCTGTGTCAGGGGCTGCTGTATTTGCTCCCACCACCCTCCTGCCGCTTATTATTAGCTTCTTGTACTGTAAATTTGGTTCTAATTTTTTTCTTTTATTTTGTTTTAGAAAGAGCTTAACATTTTCTAACAAGGACAGATATGTTCTTTTTTGAGAAATAATAGTTAAATAAAAAAACAGGCTGGGAAACCAGTAAATGGAAAAGGACTGTGTAGATATCAGTGGTGTTATGGGGGGACACACACACACACACACACACTAACTATTTACTGAACTTTTAAAATCTAATGTATTAAATTTTGTCAGGCAGTGTCTAATATCAGACCTTGTTGAAATTGGGGTTTGGTGCCACAATTGCAAATCATTCCAAAGGTCATGCAAGGAGAAAAAAAATATAGTAAATGTTATCTGTGTTTTTCAAGATCTATTTAAATACGGTAGAAAGACCAGTTTTGGTGCTTTTTCTCATTTTATCTTTGAGGTTTATTTATTTTGACGTTTCCTAAGCAGAGGAATGTGTTAAAAAGCAGGATGAAATAAAATCCTAAAAACAGGTTTCTAACACAATTGCTATTTTAATGGGCAATTTTACAACGGTGGATTTAGTTTCAGTCATAGTTTTAAGAAGAGTTTTAAAAGAGACATTAGAGTGTCTGAAATCTTTGTAACAGAGCTAGCCTTAAAGATCAGAGCGAAAAAGTATTTGAAAAGTGCTTCTTACTTTTGAAAAGGTCACGATTATATGTAGAACTACTTTAACCTGTTGCTTTTTCTTCTAGTTTTGCTTTAGGGCGGTATTTATGGGGTAAACCATGTATTGTGTTTTGTCCTAAACCACAGACATTTTAAAGCTAGTCTTCTACTTGAAATAGGATGTTTTTCGACTCTTTAATTTGTCCAGAACTTTCTTAACTGTAAATGGTTACACCTGCCAATAGAAAGGAGTTTTGCTCAGAAGTCTTTTATAGCCCCATATTTTTATGGTTGTCTTTTTTTTTACCCCATAGTATTCAATTTGTTTATAAGCCTTCCTGTTAACGTATTTACAACAATGTCAAAACTAACCCTGACTGGGGCCTGACTTCATACAGTTTTCTACAAAAAGGCCTTGTTATTCTTTTCTGTGATGAGAATTGAGAGGAGTCCACAGGCTACCTCAATACCTGCCTTCCTCTTTCTTAAAGCTTCTTTTTTATTTTTTACTTCTTTTTGGTTATTATCGGACAACAATCGGGCTGGGACTGTGCCAACTCCATCTTCCTCGCACAGTATGGGCTGCCTGGCTTCATCGGTCTTAACCATCATGTTTTACAACTAGATTAGAAGGCCTTGTAGGTAGGCACCATTTAGTTTTGTTTCTTGATACAGTTGGTTTTTAGAGCCATGATAACAGTAACACAGAATCTAACAGTACAGTATGTGATCCAGTGAGCACTCTACAGTAAATTTCAGTCAAGTAGTTGATGGTCCAGTGTGGGAAATCTGAAATGTAACCTCATCTTAACGTACTTGTACTAATAAATTTATTATAATAAATTTATTATAAGTGTCCTTTTAAATTTTTATTTTTAAAAAACCTAATACCAAAATGCTGTAAACAGTGTAGGCGATTATCTTTTGTCATATAATTATTTTTCTGAAATTGTACTTGGAGTTAAAATCAGAACTAGTGGGAGGCTTTTATTTTTTAGAATGAAGTAATTTAGAAATAAAAGAGTCTTTGTCTCATGATTTTTTTAAGCCTGAGTTTTCACATTATGAAGTGACTACTATCTACATTTTCAATCTATCAAGCACAGTATCCAGAATTAATGAACATGATTTGGAAAAAAAAAAAAAAAATGGTCTATATATAGGTTAGAAGAAAGTTGTGGATATGTGTGAGAATGATGTCAGGTAGAGATTGAACCTTATACTGCTGAAACGTAATATGAAAATCTTGTTAAGTAGGAAAGGATGCCATGGTTTTTATACTGTTTCTACTTCAGGTTTCAGTTATATAGCAAACTGAAGTCAGCATACAGAATTTTAGCATGGATAAAAGCAGAAGTTGATGGGAATAGCTGTACTGTTACATTCCTGTAAGGCATTTTCAGGTTCTTTTGTGGAGGGCTCAATAAAAGTGGGAACTTTACATTGGAAATGTTGAAGAAGTTTGTTAGTGATAGGATTGTCACAAGGAAACTGGCAGGTGGTGTAGCCAGGACTGCTTCAACTGTCTGTTCTCCTGACCATGGCTTAGAAACTCTAACCCAAGAGGCAGTTCCACAGAGCTTCTCGAGATCTCTGTTCCAGTTCCTGCCCTGGACATCTTTTGGCACTGTGGCATTTGAAGAAGCTGCACAGAATCTCCCCCTGCAGTTGTAGTTTGGAGGCTATGAGTCTGAACGTGGATTTTGTAAGCAATGTGTATACTAGAGCACTCTTGGTTTTATTATTACACTAGAATATTTATTTTGGTAGTGATTAAAATCTATGAAAAATATTTTATTTTGGTTACACTAGCAGGATTCTTTCCTCACTGATAGTTGTGGTTCCAGTAGATCTTGCATGAATGTCAAAATTAATTGTGTTAGAGTATGATCTCGTGGTCTCAGAGAAGAATATCATTATGGTTGGTTTTCTGCTTTACTTTATTCTGCAGTAATAATTTTTATTTGCAGTTATATGCAGTAGAAAATGTGTATGTTCAATGCAGTGTCAACTGAACCTATTGCCTGTATTAATTACAACTTTTGAGATGGGAAGTACTTTAAAATGTTGAAACTTTAGGCAAAGTATCCCATGAAGGGTAAATGCTATTCCTAACATGAGAGTCTTCATTTAAAAAGATTACTAATGCTGGCAACTCTCTGGAGCACATACTGGTTGGTTGTTTTTTTTTTTTTTTTTTAACTCAAGGAATCTAGTAACGAGTACAGAGTAATTAATCTCTGGAGTAAGAGACAGTCCCTGTTTTAAAGGGAACATTCCAGTGTGAGTGCCTGTTCTTCATGGAAACTCTTACATTAATAATAAGATATGGAACTGGATACGTGCTTTATGGATACTGTGTGTAGGCGTTATACATATATAGTAAACATGGTGAATTCCTTCTTTTGTTACTGCTAATATTTTGCAACTTTTTTTTTAATTTCAAAATTTCATGACCAGCTCTGATGATGATAATTTCTAAGTAGTGAGGCAAAAGTCATAAGGGGGCTAAAATTTTTATCAGTACTTTTAATAGCCTCTGTGTCCTTTTTCTTACAGCGGTGGGAAGGACAGCTGTTACAATATGATGCAGTGTGTTGCTGCTGGGCATCAGATTGTTGCTTTAGCTAATTTAAGACCTTCTGAAAACACAGGTATGAAAGCCACATTTCTTACAGGAGATTTTTTTTTTTTTTATATTAGAAACAATAGAGGCACAGCTGTGCCTGCATTAAATTCCTTTATTTGTTTTTATATAGTTTTGCATATTGAAGGGCAATCTACAAATCTTAAGAGGTAGAAAAAGAAAATGCTATGGAAATGTATTAAATGTATTTTTCCTCAAAGGGGAAAAAAAAAGCCAACACAAGAAGGTCAAGATCAGTAAAAGAAGAGTTTACATAACTTGAAAAAGGGAGAATATGAATATTCTTGGTGGTAAACAAAGGGATTGTGTAAGTTCAGTACTGCAAGTAGTAAATGGTGGTAGATGATGTCATCAAGCAAAACACTGTATTTCTAAAAATGTTTAAACGGGCATAAACCATTCCAGCTGCCAAAAACGTGCAGGTTTTCTGCCACTCATTTGTTTTTAGCTTTGTGTATCTTCCTGCATTATTCTAGCCCAACATTTATGAACAGGATTTAGAAACCAATTTGGGTTGGAGCTGACCTTCATACACTTCTTTCTCCTGCTCTTTTCCTTTCTTTTAGCTTGGACCAGTTTTCTGATCAGTTCCTCACAGGCTGCACATAGACTTATTTGTGTGAAAGACAGTGGGAGAAACTCAGGTAGTCTGGTGAGGTGAGAGCGTGAGCTGAGAACTGCTGTGTTCAGATGGAGCATAAATTGAACTTGAAGTGAAACTTGAAGAGGAAGAGAGTTGTTTCCCAGTTGGCAGGGGAGAATGTTGAAGTGTATTAACATAACGTAACTGTTCAACATATGTTAAACAATTAAGTATGATATCTGGTAGCTGTGTGGTAGGAAGATACACAGAAAGGGAAGAAGTAAAAAGGGAGATGCCATCACAAATGAGTCATGGACAGCAAATGCTAGGGAGTACAAGAACAATTTTTTTTTGGGGTAGCTAGGACATAATCATCTCTAGTATTCTTGAAATATGTTGTCTTTAAACTAATTTATTCACATCAGAGATGTGGAATATTGTCATTAAAATAATAAAATGCTCTCTTTAAGTGTGTAGTTGGAAATTTTGTGGAAAGTTAATTAAGGTGCTTGAGGCAATAGCAGATTCTGTGCCATTCATTTTATTTTATCTTGTACCACTGTTGCCTGGAGAGTCTCGATTAATAAAGAAACTGTGTATTCTGAACTGAATATCAGTTTAAGGACTGTGTCGTATTCGTGTATGATGAAAAACACAGTTTTCTTTTAAATTGTCTCTTCTTGTCTAGATTGGTTAGTTGTGATTATGGGTTTGGAGTTGCCCGTTTTAAGCAAAAGTGTATCTGTTATATGGCATCAAATGCAATATGACCTCATTTTTACATCAGAAATTAGTTACCTTGATCAATGTTACAGGCCTTTTTCTTTGCAAGGTTTGCTACATAGGTATACAGCAGAGATGTTTGATGTGTCTGTGTAAATTAACAAAAGTTCCAGTATTACAAATTAGCACTGAAATAGTGAACTGTTAGCTTTTAAGAAAAAGTGATTTCATTAATAATGATCTATTGCTTTATCAATCTGTTTGAAAAATTATCTGAAATATTTTATATGTAAATGGTTTATCATATAGTTTGAGGTTTAATTCTAATCCATGATAACTGCATTTTGGCTGTGTTTTTCCCCTTGTCTGATAGTTACAAACTGCTTGTAAGAAAATTCAATTATATTTTTCTCCTGGTGAAGGAAGTATTGGCTAAGGGTTGATTTCATTTTGAGGTTAATTTTTAAAACCAGTCAAGGTAGAAATGGTCTGGATATTACAACAGATTTTCTTGATGACCGTGATAAGAATTTTAACAGTAAATTTTTTTGGAAATTTTAACTGTCTATTGCTTATTCTCAGTGTTGTGCTACATTCCAGATTTCTTCCTCTGAGTATGTTGAAACATGTTTGGGTTTTATGCCTCTGAACTGTGTTCCTCTTAAAATTACCATTTAAATAGGAGCCGAATTGGACCATAATGAGGTTTTTGGATGAAGCAGGGAAGAATACTAAATTAAAAATAGACACCACAGTTTCCAAATAAGCACAATACTTGTGACAGGTGTCTTCCTTTCCATATATCTGTTCAGTGAAGAAATCCTTTTTTTTCTTTTGCATGTTTTTAGTGGTATTGTCACCAAACATCTGTTTGTGAACCAAAAAATATTGACATGGAGATTTTCTCAGAACTTTGTAGTATTGTGATTGTCTGTAACAGCTGAAATAATCTGCTTAATATGATTGTTTCTTAATTGCAGAAGGACAGGCTGATGAATTGGACAGCTATATGTATCAAACGGTAGGACACCATGCCATTGACCTCTATGCTGATGCCTTGGATTTGCCACTCTATCGTGGTTTCATAAAGGGTCGCAGTGTAAGCACCGGAAGAGTGTATACCACATGTCAGGAAGATGAGGTTGAAGACCTTTACCACCTCTTGGAACTTGTTAAGGTATGCTGAATGCAAAGGATTAAATACTTGGGGATAATTATATTGCTTAACTCATTTGCAAATTCAAGTAAATGATCCACTTAGGTATTCAGGGAAAGCTTTCAGAAAAAAATTGAACACTTACAAGTTTATCAATAATATATCAAATAATAGCAATAACATACATTAATGCTTTTTAGCTATGAAATTAATTAAAGAGTGATAATGAGTGTGTTTCCTAAAAGACTTGGAATTTTGTCTCTATTATTTTCCAAAATGTTTCATGTAGTACTTTATTTTCTACTGGAATTAAATCAGTCTCACTGAAATAAATAGAAAACAACCCACTGACTTCAGAGGTTTTACACAAAGCTTGAGTGAACATGCTGTCCATTCAAGTTAATTGTGTTGATGACTGCACAGTAAGTAAAACAATACAATGCTCAGAAAATCGTATTAATTGCTGCTTTACAGAAAGTAAATGCATGTTTAATTTTATTGATCAAACTGGTAGAAAAAAATATGAAGATACAGGCCAGGAGAATGGTGCATGTAAGGCATATGGCCTCAGGTTGTACTAGGGGAGGTTTACATTGGATATTAGGAAAACTTTCTTCACTGGAAGGCTGGTAAAGCAGTGGAACTGGCTGCCCAGGGAAGTAGTTGAGTCACCATTGCTGGAGGTATTTAAGAGACTTATAGATGTGGTGCTTAGGGACATGCTTTAGTGGTGGACTTGGCAGTGTTAGGTTAATAATCAGACTGGATGATCATAAGGGTCTTTTCCAACCTAAATGGTTCTGTGATTCTATGAGTATGGCCTGGAGTGTTTCACAGAGGTGTTAAATGTAATGTGTGTATCTACGGTACAGGGATTGAAAAAAATATGGTACAGCAGTTTTAAATTTTTTTTGAACCATCATAGTATGGGAAATTAGGAGTAGCATTAGGAGAAGCAGTCTCTTAAAGCTGCATGCTAACAGCTTTCTGCTTCTGGGTCAGATAATAAATTACCAATCAATTTAATTAAAAATGGTCAGATTAGTGGCAATTAAGATGATACTTCCTTTTCGATCCTTGCTGTCTTCGGAGAAATGAATGCCTGACGTAAATTAATGCTAATGTTAAGTCTTGGCAACTTCTGCTTTGGAAGTGTGTACCTGATAATTTTAACTATAGTTGAAAGAGATACTATCAGGTTATCTGGAACTAAATAACTGTTTCTTTCCTTTATGGAAATATTAATTCCATTATATGATATTTTAGAGACATAAATATTAACAAAATACTGCCTTTATGTTAGAGTTTGGATAACTATGTCCTTACAGTCAAATCTATTTATGACATTCTGGTGCAAAAGTTTCAGTAGAAGTCTTGCATATTCTGATGAATAGTGGCAAAACTGTTGGGGGACATAAACTACAGCAGCTGTAAAAGTCTGATTTTTTTAAAATTTAAGGAAAAGTGAAATTTTTTTTTCTTCTATGTTAACAGTAACTCTGAAAGCTTTCTATTTTTATTTTTTTCACATTTTTCTATAACTGCAGTTTTGTAGCTTTACTATATAACTCTTAATCACTAAGGATTTTGCTTCAGGGTTTTTCTCCTCCAGATGTTAATAGTTTTAAACAGAGAGCTCAATTTGCATTCTTTCTGTTGAAGGGAGGGAGGGAATTCTGCGGAAACCTTGTCAAAAAGCAGCCTTGAGCGGATGTAATTTCAAAACAGTGGTCAAAGTAACATAGCTCTGTTTTTCTGTCAAATGGTTTGAGCCCAAGAATACAGGAAAGGTGTGTCTAGATCAAAATCACGGTGTGCCTCACTTTCTGTTTGTAAAGAACGCTTGTATTGTGAGTACTTCTTTAGCAAAAAATTAAAACAAAAGACCACTGAGAAACTAGTAAGAATTCAGAAGTTTTTGGTGTTTTTAAAAACAATATTATGATAACAACATTATAAGTATTCCGCTGAACTACTGGGAAACCCAGAGTGATAGCCCTGTTCTAGTTCATGGGACTCAGAATGTGATACTGACTGCCAGTGACTGTAAATCTGCTAATTTTATTGTCAAAAACTGAGATGATGGATAGGTATGAAGGAAATTTAGTTTTAGTTGCCTAATGCCCTGTTGTAGATTCTGTGTTCAATATATATTGTAAATGAGTATTTATATGATGTCTCAATGCATCTTAGTATGGGGTTCGCACCTGATAGTAGATTATTTGCTTTGTGAGAAATGTAAATTGTGAACTCTAAGGAATAATTTAATCTACTCTTCATGTTAATGAAAAGGAATTACCAGTACCCGTGTTTGTCCATGTTCATTGCTTTGCCTATTGGAGGTTTTTCCATCAATCCATGTAAGCACCAGAGTTCCTTAGTTACTTGAATTATCCTTCAGGGTTTTACCATGGCATTGTCTTTGAAACGGGGAACCGTGTGGGAAAACTGGATCTTTCCCTTTAGTGGTTGGAAAGAATGGAGGATGGAAGCATTTCTATGAAACCTTCCTGCAACACATCTCAATGTAGGCATATTTAATTTCCATCTCATTTTTTCAATGAAATTATGATATAGTCCAAATAATATATGGATGTTTTGTGCAAGAACATACAGAAGTGGTGTTTGATGGTTGAATGTTGTCTTCTGTGTCTCCTGGAACTAGCTAAACTTCTATTTAGGGCAGTGGTTGTAACAAATTCCAGACTACACAGACCAATGCAAGGTAATTATTTAAGTTCCAGGTTTCAGTAGATCGTGCTGTCCTCTTCCAAGTTTCTTGTCTTATCTCTTCTGTGAAGGCTTTGCCTTTATTTCAGAAGTTGCCACTGCTGAAGTGACTTGTAGATTTCTTGAACTTCATAGATTTTTTTTTTAGCCGCTCTTTCATCTTTTTCAACAACTTCTCATTACTTTACTTTTTTGAAATTAGTATTTTAAAAATTGATTCTATTTATGGTTTATTTGTAATGTATTTTCCTGTGTTTATTATACAGCATGCAAGATGAATTTCAGTGCATTTACAGTTTAAAATGTCATTTGTGTCCAAATTCTTTTTGTGGTGCACTTTGTGGGTACAGAACCTGCAAGCTTACGAGAAACCAGAGTACACTTGAAAGAATTTAATATATTCTCAGGATTTAAGGATTATTAATTATTATATCGTCCATTGATAATCGGCTGAAAAACAAGTTATAGAGGTCAGATATATTTGGTATATGAAACATATGAATAGTAATAGCCTTTGCTTGTGTCACTGTTTCATTTTATCAATAATGTGGAAGGGGAAATGAAAAAAAAGTAATCTTCTAAAATATTGCCACATCTTGGAGCAGTGGTCCTGTAACTTGGTCACTAACAATAAGTAACGTAGTTTTTGGTTAGAGCAAGGAAGAGCTTATTAGTACAGTGTGACTCCTGCATTTAATAGTTCCTCTTTAAGGACAGGACCATGATTTTTGAAATGGACCCAGACTGATGTTTACTGAAGACAGGAAGACTGAGACAAAAAAAGATGTGAAGACAGGAAGACTGACAAACCTTCCTGAGAGTTAAAATTGCAATAGCTGTGTAATTTTAGATGTTAAGATGATATTTTTGTCTCGAAGTACTTTGGCTGTGCAGGTTCAGGTGGATTAGAGGTAACTTAGGTCCTGTCAATATTCCGTGAAACTCCCCGAGACTTGGAGCTGTTCAGGAGATAGTTCTTCAGGGTTTGTGATGTGTGATGAAATACAAGGTTATTCTGTGACCTTTCAACAGGGAGTAATTCCGTCACAGAAGATAAAGTTTTCAGTTCCTCATTATTGTTAATAGTCTTCCGTGCTAAGGAGGCAGTCTTCTTTTCACCTTTGTCCAGAATTTAGCTTCTGTGGCCAGTGGGTAAAGTGAGTTCTTAGATTCAGTCTAATGACTGATTCTCTGTGGCTTTTGTACAGCCAAACACCTAGATGCTCCCATCAGGAAAAAATCCATTAATAAATGTAATGTAGTATTCTACTGCAGGCATTGCTTCACTGTCTTCACTGTTATAAAATCCATTTAAAAGAAACAGTATTTAGAAATAGTAATTTCTCTTTAAGTGTTCATTTTTATCAGCTCTTGGTACTCCTTGTGACTTCAGTGGTAGTATTTGCATGATAAAGACTGTACTCTTAACTGATAAGGTTTGCAAATTTTCTTAGAATTCTTAAAGATGAAAAACTATTAGTTACGGAACACTAATGGACTTCAACAATCTGTAATCTGAGAATCTTAGCATGCTGTTCACCAGTCTGTTTTTGCAGTGTCTAAGTTCAGACAAGAAGGTAGCTTCTCCTTCTTACTGGTGGGATTCAGGGAGTTCAGAACTGTGCAGAACAGTTCTGTTCTAGTCATTATTTCCCTTGTTTTCAGTTGAAGAAAACCTGATGCTTCCTTATTATGATTTGAGTTATTTCTAGATTTATAGACTAATTCCTCAAAGGTATATGTCTCAAATTTTTTGATAAAGATTAAATTACAGGAAGAGGTTTTGCCATTATGCTGAATTTCCAAAATAATTGCTTCTCCTTTTATATACAGCAAGTGAAATCATAACATCACTATTGAAAAAACATCCTAAAAAAATCTTAATTTCCCAGTTAGGGCATTGATCAGTGCCATAGAACAGTGATAGATGAAACAATGGCATTTATTTTTTGAGCCTTCTACAACTCACATTGATTAGATGATTTGGAGGCCGTATCTCTTAGCACATTTCTTTTTCCCTTTAGACGTGAAAGTTAAATAGGAACTTTTAGAAATTGTCTGAAATGTCTGCCTACACTGACAAGAAATAAATAACTGCTTCTTCATAAAGTAAGATTTTGTTTTGGATACAAAATATTTGCTGTGGTTTTTCATGTGGGATAGACTAAGTTCCACTACCTTTTCTAATGACCAGATTTTTATATGTAAGAATTTGAATTGTCCCTTTGCACTCACGTTCAGCGATTTGTTTGTTTGTTTGTTTGTTTTTAAATTGACTTGTTATTTTTTATTTTAATTAATTCTGGACTGGAGTTCCATAGCTTCCTTCAGCTAGGGGATGACCATTGTCATCAGCAGTGAATAACACTGTGAATTAAGGGAAGAGAGTAAGAAATAATTGCATAGTTGGCAGTGCTTTAAACTGTTTAAGAGTATGTAGCTTGTTCCATTCACAAGACATTACTTTTTTTTTTCTTTTCGTTTGAATTTTAAAATGGGATGGGAACAAGGAAATTTTATAATCAACAGGATGCCTGTCATTCTCCACTTCTCATCTGAACTGTTCAGGAAGGTTCAATTTTTTTTCCAGATGGGGTTCTTGAGCAACATTTCTGAGTTACTTGCTTAGCGTGAGAAATGTTGAGCTTTATGTAAACAAAAAAAGTCACTGTATTTCTCCCTGTTAGGTGTGTGGACTTGTTTTCACTCACTCTCAGTCTTGTTGTGTTAATACTGAACAAGCAGAGACAGTCAGGCTGGTGGTAAAAGATGGTTAGCAAGCCCGAGGGTTTGTTCTGGTCAGCTTTAAAGCTCTGATTGCCAGGTTTTCCCAATTTCCTATTTCCAGGGCATCTCTAGTGTGACCTTGCCTGCTGAATATGATGTTCTGGGTTGCAAGATTCTCACATGCATTTGGAAATGGGCAGCCAGGCATTGTTTACAGGATGCCAAATGAACTGTGCAGTCACAGCAAGTTTGATAAACACACATTTCCTCCTTTTATCAGTGAGATTGCAGAATGTGAAGTATGAGTTTCCAGTTTTATTCATTCCCTTCAAACCTTTTCCTGTTTAAAAACTGAATCTTGCTAATTGGATGGTGATACATCCTTGGATTTTGTTTTGCTTTTTTGTTATTGTTGTTTTGAATTCAGCTTGCTGGTCATTGACAATTTATTTCAGTGTCTACCTTGACCAGGTTTGGCAGGCTTTCAGATAAAAGCTTTCTATTTGTTCAGCACAGGAAAGGTTCATCCCTATCAATGTAAAGTGAATGCTAATTAACAGTAATGACTTCTAATCACTTAGCTTTTATGCTCCTTTAGGAATGCTGCTATTATCCAATGTAGTTAAGTGAAATGCTTGTATATGAATCAACAATGCTGTATTTCTTCTCAGATATTGCTCATAATCAAGCTTTGAATAAATTACGATAGTAAAATTGGTTTTAATGTGCTGTATTGCACGGGGAGAAAGGAACCTCAAATATCTTGTTAAATATCTTGAATATTTAGAGAGTTACTATTAACATTTTGGCATTCAGTATTGTAGTTAAATGGAAAAATACATTAAAATGTTTAAGTCAATTTTGTAAGTGTTATCAAAACCTTTTTCATGGTTTGAATTTTATTTAGATGACATTCATAGACTTAACAGCCTCAGTAACAGCCCCATTTGGATCCAGTTGCCTGTCTGTAGGAAAGAACTGCAACAATTCTGAGTTAAAAGGCAATTAAGTTTTACACAGAAGAAGCATGCATCTTAATGTGAGATCTTCAACTATTTTTGCCTACTGTCATAATGTGTATTTAGTAGGCTAATAGGCATTTCTTTTATTAATACTGTATATCTAAAACTCTGTTACTTATGTTCTCATGCATGCAGCCTGCCTACCTGCAAAAACGCACACTTCGGAAGGAGTACAAAAGTGAAATTTTATTAATACCTGGGAACAATGAAATGAGTTGAAACTTTATTTTAGCAAAACTAGACTACTAGAAACAATGCTCATTAAAAAAAAATAAAAAAAAGGTTAAACAGATTACTAGACTGGTAGTATGCTCACCAATTTAAAAATTACTCTGATTTAGAACCGTAACTAGGGTAAAGACAATGCATACTAATTTGAAATTTAGTGAACTTTTTCACTTAACATTGCACATACAGGGCCTGTTTGGAAGCCTAAGGTGGCAAAACCTGGACAAAACCCGTTTATGACAAGTGCATTAAATTTTGCTATTATTTGTCTTTTTTTAACAAGTTGCTTGAAACAATTACTTAAGTCATTTAGAAGGAGTTCCATGTCTCGGCGTCTGTGAAGGAACGGGGGTCTTGCTTGATAAATGTATTTGTGCTGCCTTGTTTTGAAATGTTTAAAAAATTGGATTTGCATTTTTTGTGACAGTTCGCTTTCATGTAGTCCCTCTGTCTTTGTATCCTTAGAGGGTCAGTTCCTTCACAGTTACCATCACAGCTCTTATGTGTGTGGTTGTGAGTGAGTATCCACGAGCACTCTGTGGGGTTGATCTTGTTTTGTTCATTCATTTTGTTCATTCATCATGGCTGTAGACAATTTCCTGATACATGTTCTGTTTGCGTGAACATCTTCTCTGTTAACATTTATTCTTTGATTTACTGTGAAGTTATTGCCTAACTTAATTTGAAAATACTTTCTGTGTTGCCTTTCCTCCCTAAATGTGAATTTGAGTCAGTGTTCATAAAAGTTCTAAGCTTTTTGCTGTAGTACTGTAAAACAGGTTTCTTGTGGGTTTTGTCACCACATTACTGAAAAAAAACAACACCTTTATTCTCTACAGTTCCATTTAAATGGATGTTACTATCCATATCTTATTTTGGTTTCTTACTTAGCATCTTCATCCTGCTTTGTAAGGAAAGAAAAGAAAAATATAAAAAATTAATTCTCTTGTTCTGTGCTAAGGTTACTGGCTGCTTTATATTATTTACACTTCTTGTTAGGCAGCGGTAATATATGTTTTAAAATTTATTAGTGTTTAATGTAATTTGGTTTAGTTCTAATAAAATACAATCAAGAACAGGGGAGCTCTCATATGAATGAACAGTAAAACATCAAATTTGTCTTCATAAATAGTTTTTATCTCTGAAGCTCATTCTTTGTGTAAAAATTATTTTGCTTTCTTGTACAATTACTAAGTTATTTAAGGTGACTTATTTAACACTCCCACCTCCCACCCCCCGTGCTTTGATATGGATGTCATACATACAACAATTCCATGGTGACGTTATTTTCAGCTGGACATTTTACTGTTTGTGATCAGTATATTAGAAGGTAATTCTTCTGGAGAGGCTGGGATTTCATTTGGTTGATATGGCACCAACATTACCATTTTCAGAATAGAAATGATTGATTTGTAACTGTCATAATGAAAAGGAATAAAACAGAACTGGCCTTTTACACTGTGAAAGGACTGTACAGTAAGGAGATATTCTTTCTGTTGATAAATACTGCCTGTGGAAGAATTGCACAACAGTCATCATTCATTTTCATATTGATTATGAGTAGGATTCCAGTAATAGGTGGCTGTTTGCAAAGGATAAAGCGACGCTATGATTAGTTGCCTTTTCCATGGAAAGTACTACAAAGGAAAATGCCAAATGCGTGCACTGCACCATTCCTATCAGCCTGACAGTCTGTTATGTGAACTTTTTTTTCAGTCCATTTTCCTTCAGAAATACAGCTTCAGTCTTTTTGCCTTATTATTGTTTTAGGTTTAATGCATTTGCATGCTCTCCTAACTCCGGATTCTTCCCTTAGTTGGTTATTTATTTTCCTGACAGTCTTCTGTTATTGGACCCTATCACCATTGTAACTCCTGAAAACTGATACAACAGTGCCCTCTGTAGTTTCTCCCTACATGGTTACTACCCTCAGCTGGTTTTGAGCATTCAGGTAAGGAACAGGATGTTAGACTTATTTTTAGCTCAAACAAAAGCCCTTTTTTTTCTGAAGGAAGCGTTTTGATTTTTCACTGACTGTTTTGCATGCAAGAAAGGGAACAAAGGAGACTGTTCTGAGTCGTCTTTTAGGTTTATAAGCTCTTTTGTCATTAGTGAAAAACTGAAATTTTATCAGGCATTCAGAGCAGTCATTAAAACTGGATGGGATTTTCTGAGTTGTGTCAGCTTTCCTCAAGTTTTTGTTTGAAGCAGAGTTTCAAAACAAAATAATTTTAAACTTGCTTCCTTTCTGCTTCTGGCATCTCCTAAAGTAGGTCTTGCATGGTCTGCCAAGGACTAAAGACATGCTCACCAGCAGAGCACCTCAGCTTTATTAATGATGTTGTTTCAGTTCACACAGTGACTGAAGTAATTGTTGTTCATTAGCATTGATTTGTCTCCATACTCATTTACAATTTAGATTTCTCTTTTACGTCATTATAGCTTAATATGCAAATAACTTTTAATTCTGTGGTTCTACAGAATTTTTTTGATGGTTTTGGTATTGAACACACGTACTCTCCACATTGGCATACATACACATTCACACTCATATGCTGACATTTAAATATTATAAACTACAGTAAAAAAGCATGACCTTTAAAAAAATAAATGCTTTAAGTACAATTAGTTTCTTCTGTAACAGCATCATAAAAGTCACTCTGTGAGAAGTTAAATGGCTTTATTTTATGATGGGGAGTGTTAATGTATGTGTAGAACACACTCTTAATGCACTTCTGTGAAATGAAAATCATAAGTCATTGCAATAAATTATAGTTAATGATGTAACCATTGATGGCTACTCAAAACATTCCTGTATCTCTAATGATTTGTGTAAAAAACACATGACTGCCCACATGCCTTAGTTCATTTGGAACAGTGGATAGACAGAGGCACCAGCTTTCTACTTCTGAAGACCATTTATTCTGTGTAACAAGTGATGAGAATTTTGATGTAGTAAATAGTACATCACAAACCTCTTCTTGCAGTATTTGAGATCTGGTAGTAAATGATGATGAAGACTAATTTAAATTAAGAGGTGAGATGCTTCAAAAATGTAGTGTGTAGAAGCTTTGATTTTTTTGTGTGGGTTTTTTTTTTGGGTAATCTTTGCCCATACTCATGTGACATCTTTACTTTTTTACCATGAGATTTTTTTATACTGAAATATTGCTGGAGGAAGAAACTATTATGATATAGTGTCCACTGGCTAGGCCAGAAAATACCCTATATTTACTATCCATTAGCATAAAATGGTCACAGAATTTAAACAGTTGACCTGTGTTTTTTGAGTAAAGCGACTGTTATTCTACTGGCAAAAAAAAGTAATGTTAGATTGGGTCAGAACCACTTTATCTAGCTCTAATTTTAACTGCAACTCTGAATGAAGTTATTTCAAGTCATTCTTGCACTGATTGCATAATTATTGCTGTTCTTAAATATTGGTGGGAGGTTTTTTTAAAACCAGTATTAGTTTTTTTCTAAAATGTGGCCAAATCATGGATTGCTATAATTTTTAAAGTGATCTTGAAAGTTTACTTCATGAAGAAAGGGTAGAAATTGTGTCGTAGAAAGAACAGGAGGTATACATTTTTATTTTAAATAGCTGCCTAAGCTATGATTTTAATCTTTTCAGTGGACCTTCATCCCATTTCACTCGTTGGACAAATCTCTCATTCAAATCAGTGAGAGTTTTGCTTAGAAAATGAATTCTTAATTAAAATAATATTTTAATGAAGAAAAGAAAGTGATTTGTTTTAAATGTGATCTGATTGGCAATGAAAGAAGAATTCAATTTTAAATTGTAAACTTTGAGACAGATAAGATGCTATCTATTGGGAAAATGAATAAGGTATTTTCTTGTAATGAAACCAGCAAATTAAGATTCAACATAATTAAAATAGTGATAAATGTGAATTATGTTGTTGGCGATGGTGAATTACAGCTTTGCTGTCTACTGAGAGCTGCTGTAATTTACCAAGACTGGGCAAAGAAGTGACGGAGCAGCCACTGCAGATGCTTATAGGAAATGTCCCGTTGAGGCCACATACTTTTATCTTTTTAGTTAAAATTTCAGTGGTAATTTTACCCCATCGTACAGTCATTACCTTTCCTCAAAATACCACACTTCTTTTCATCTAGTTGGATTATGTGATCTCTCTCCGAAATATTTAATGAAGGAAAAAATATTTTTAAGGTAAATCTGTAGTTGAAAATACTTGTTTCCAAATAACTTGCTTAAGAGTGATCACTAAATAATTTTCAAATATTCTTTCATAAAACCTGAGCTATTGCAGGTTATTTAGGGGTATTTCTGAAGGTCATCTTAATTGTAATTTCCAGTATTTAGTACAGTTTTTTTCCTCTTTTCTTCTGTTTGTTTATAAAGTGACTTGCTAAGGTGTGCTGCATACTGTATTCAATGGAATGGTGTGGTGTTTTTTTTTGTTTGTTTGTTTGTTTTTGTTTTGTTCTGTTCTGTTTTTTGTAATATGCTTTTGGTATCCAAAACAAAGATACCATTGTATTTCAGAAGACACAGTTTATTACAGAATATATCATCCAAGTAGGTGCATCAAACTACCTGTCATCTTGGTTTTCTTCAGCTTCTGCGTTCCTCAGCAAGGTACCAGCACAAAGAAAGGATTAGTGTGTATAGTTATGTAGTATTTTGTAAAACTTGAGTTTAACCTGTCATGTTTACGATTTTACAGAGCTAGATAATTGTTTATAATTGCTGAGATTAATTTCTTTAGCCTTTCCTGTTCATGTAGTCATTTCATTCTGCTACAGTTTGTTTTATAAAGTCCAGTCATTCTTCTTTCTTTCACATTCCTTAGCTTTCCTTAGACCTCTACAGTTTTCCAGTAATTTTGATGGTTTTGTGGTACCATAATCTTTTTGCCACCTTTAGGATTATCCTTATCCTTTGGAGACCAGTCCTGTGTTTTTAGAGAAAGTCTGTCAGTCACTGTTTACTACCCACTTGTCATTGTGACTTAGTCATTGCTTACATCACCATTCTCAAAAGTATTGCTTTACAGAAATGGTGAAAGGTGTTCTGAAGGAAAGATCAATAAATGCTTTCAGAGGAAGATTAACCCTGAGAGTTAGCTCTTTTTTTTAAATACTAAATCTGTGCTATTAGTTATGAAAAGGGTTTAATATTTTGACATCAAGTACCCTGTTTCCCAAAATGTAAAGATGCTATTGCGTTAACTACCTTTTGTTGAGCAGCATGACCTTGGCAGTTAAGTTGTATAACGTCTAATTTTTCCATTTTTTCCATGCTTAGGGAATTTTCCTGAATGCTTATCTTCTGAGCTGAAAATACAGTTTCATTCCCTAAGAAAAAGTGATAAATCATTTATATAAGAAATACTTTTAAAAAATTTCATTGAATTTTAGGTCACTATTGATGCTTTTTGAAAGGTGGTTGCTCTAGAAAGCTATGTGAATATTTAATATTAAAGGTATTGTATTAATTGCAAGGTAAGACAGCCGAGAATTTCAGAGTGGCAACTGCATGGTTTCATGCTGTCCTTTGTATTATCTTGTATTTCAAATAAGCTGGAAAACTAGATTGTAATCATATTATATTAAAGATTATTTCACAGGAACAATTGGAAAGAAACTGAAGAAAAAGGTTGTATGGCTGTTATGTTTTCTAATATTTTGTTTCTTGATTCTGCGAAGTTAATTTTTTCCAGCATTTTTGAAGTTTAATTAAGATCTAAACAAGATGTCTGCACAGTGCACACTTTGGACCAGGCTTATGAGAAAGCTGGGAACCTGGAGTCTGCTTTGCAACTTTGAAACTTCTGCAACATGAGAGGGACTATAGTGTTTAGCTGGTTTGTGATTTGTAGATAGGAAACAGGTTTCATGGGCTAGATTTTTGTATTCATGAGCTAATGGGGGGTTTCATTAGCAATTTTTGTTTGGTTGATCTGTTTGTTCTTTCATCTTGTAGTTGATTCTCCATTGGTTGGTAGGCATTGTTAGTGCTCTGTTACTATCAGCTGTTCCCAGTACGGTTGTATCAGTGTCATTCCAGCCTCAGAATATTCATGTTCTCAGTAATTATTTTACCAGGCTGTAAGAATTTTGGCTGCTGGAGTATTCCTGAGAAACACAAACTGAAGAGAGCGTTCCCCAGGTTATATAATGTCTGTATAGTGCATTATAGAATAGGAACTACTCTTCCCTTGGCCATTGCTGCAGTAGAAGTGCAAAATTATATAGTTAAGTATTTTCAAAGATACACTTTGTGCATAGCCTTCTCCAGTGTTAAAACATGCATTAGGCAGTGCAGTGGGTAGTGTCATGCACGGTATTTTAGCAGACTATTAGAGTAGGCTGCTCTTATCATTTTTCTTTTCTGTATCAGTAGTTAACCTGCTTCAAACTTAAGCATGAAGTCAAATTTGCAAGAACATAAGTCTTCCAGGTATTAGACTTGCTGTGTTTTGATCGAAGCAATATATTGTGTTAAAAAAAAAAAAAAAAAAAAAAAAAAAATTCTGAAAACTGTGAGAAGATTAAAATCAGGAGTATCCTTGCTTCCAGGCTTGTTTTCAGTCAGTGGTCTGGCATGCTGGTTTGTAGCAAGTATTATTCAACTGTAGTTCCTGGGATGTTTCCTTTCCATCTCTTCTGAACTCTGTCAGATTTTTTATTTTCCCCTGCTTTCCGTAGCAAACTCTTAGCATGTGATATACTGAGAGGATATCACAATTGAAACCTGTCTGTAAAACACCTTAGCTGAAGAAATGAGGAGTAAGCTAGTTTACATGATTTATGCTAAGATTGTGTAAGAAAGTTTTTTTTTCTCACTGTGCCTCCTGGTCTATCATTCAGCTGACTTGCAGTTTTCTGATAATGTGGCAGTTAAGGTTTCAGGTTTTATACATACATTATACGTTTAGCTGCATTTTTTGAGAAGTATATTTAGTAACTTCCATTGAAAAAGCCAGATCTTCCTATGTAGAAGTTTTTCTCAAAGTTGATAGTTTAGTTGGTTGTTTTAAATTCTCTTGATTCCTTTTGAATGGAGAATACTATCATTTACCATTGCCCATTTGAACTGAAATCATCCAGATTTAGTTTTCTCTCCAAGCCCTTTGCTTTTTCTTTGTTCAAAAGATGCTCTGTCTTTACATAATTAAAGTTTTCACTTCCTTAATTATGCATTTGTGCCTTTATTAGGCAAGGGTCATCTCTAATGCTTAACTTCTTCTTTCAGAAAAGTGTAGAACTCATCCTTCTCTTTGGTCACTTGTTAGTAAGTTTCAGGAGGTGGCATGTTAGACAGGATGTTGCCTTCTTGTCCGTGTGTGCATTTGAAACATGTGAAGTACATTCAACCTAATTTGTTAATTGTGCATTATTTACAACTCTTGACCGAGACCACACCTGCAAGTCTTATGTTAGTTTAGTACTTCTGATGAAAGGGTTTGGGATTCTTGACCTCTTCCTTCCAAGCATACAGTCACAGTGCAGCTACAGGATAACTGACAATAATCTGTCAATAAAACAGTAGCAATTCAGGTTGAAATCCTGATAGAAATATTTCCTTTCTTTTAAATGAAACATAAGTAATTGTAGGAAAGCCATGCTTATTTTCTTTTTTTGTAATGGATAAGAAAGGTCAATAGTGGGCAGCCCATTGTGCAAATGTCTGCTCTGAGAACCAAAAGGGAACTTAAAACTTAATGAATGTGAATGGCCGTGAACTTCCACGTCTGTAAACATTTCTGATGTCCTTGTCCCTGTCTGACAATTTTTTAATATTTTTTTTTTATTGTCTGTTAGTGTCACACAGTCAGTTTGTGTTGGACTAGACTCAGAGACTGCTCCCTGGTTGGTAGATTCTTTGGTGAACAAAATACTTTTCTTAATAAAAGAGAAGTATTTTGTTATCTTATTACCTTGTTACTGCAGTCCACAGTCACTTACGCTAAGGGCACAGGCCACGATTAGTACTGATTTGCAATTTTAGATGTCTCAGCCCTCTGAAACATCAATTTCTCTGTTAAAAAAATCCCACAAAACCAAAACAAACAACGAAACCCAAAACATGGTAAATAATTGTAGCACCTTGGTTGGAGAAGAGGCATATGACTGAGAACTCACAGTATAAAATTAATCTATATACCTTTCAACAATAAACTATTTTGGGGATTATTGTTTTTTTTTTTTTTACTTTAGACAAACAATTGGGGAAATTCTGATTGAAGCAATATTGTCTTTTAAATTTAGATAGTTTGTCCTTAATCTTAGAGTGTGCCATAATAATCTGCCTGCAGTTGAGGACTGAGTGAGGGATGATAACAGAAGATACACATTCTCTCCTCTGTGATGCAGCTACTTACTGGTAACATCAGAAATCTTAAAGATCAGTTTGCTTTGATACACATTTTTGAAGATGTGGAATCTGGATGGTAAAGAAAATACTGTTGGCTTCAAGCAGAGAAGGTACCAAAGGTATCTTTGATGCTCTACAATAGGTGATTTTATCTTTCTTGCTATCCATTTCATATTAAACCAGCCAATGCAGTAATAATACTCTTCAACAAAATACTGTTTGGATTCTACTGTAAGTATGATACTTTGCATTCTTTAAAATCTCACTTAAAAAAAATTGAGAAAAGAGCTGATCAGAGGAATAGTGAGCAAGTGTATGGCTTATCTTCTCTTTTTTTTTATTTTCTTGGAATTTTTTTTATGTGTTTACTCATGGGAATGGAAGAACTAACATAAATTTTGGAGTTTTTTTAAAAAAATGCATATTCTGAAGGATATTGGAATTTGGAAGAGGAGGGGTAAAAAGTATGTCTTAATCTTTCCTTCCTTCTTGCTCAGTAACTTGACCCCTCATCATAAATTCTTCTTTGCATTTGAAATCGGTTCCAGGATCATTTTAGTTTGACAGTTGTGTCTCTGGCACGGTTCCTGATTTTTCTTCTCCATGTTTTCTGTTCTACACCTTTTCCTGATATTTTTCTGTATATTTCTCTCTTAAGTTCACTCTGAATTTCCTCTCCTCCCTTTTTCTCTCCGTTGTTAATCGCTTACCTGAATTTAATCTTGCTATCACCCCAGCAAGCTGTATTTTTTTCTTATTCTCTAAAACATTGCCAACTTGCCAGCCTGTCTCTCGTTCACCTTGCCTTCGTATTTGTGTCTCTGCACAAATACAAGTGCTTTCTGGCACTCCCCTGGTGGCTAAGGACATGACTTCCTTGAGGAAGGAACGCCTCACTTTCACGCAGTTGGGAGAAATAGAAATTAATATTCCCTTCCCCCATATTCAGAAAGATTTGCTTTCAGATTTTAAGGGGGCATATTGGCTACCACCCTGAGAGCAACTTAAGGCAGCAGCACTGTTGACAGTATGAGATGCCAGAAAGTCACAAGATTGAAAATAAATTTCAGATTTATGCAAGTGTTGCAAAAATGGGGGAATAAAATCCGGTCTTGTGAGGCCAGCACTGAATATGCGACAGATGCAAATCGTGAGACAAATAATAATTGTTTATTTACAGCAACATTTGCAGGTTCTTTTGGATTGCCGGTGATAAAATTAAAAGCTACAGGGATAACTTAAGGTATATTACTAATAACAACAACATACTATACATATGCACACACACACTCACAACAATAACAACTTGCCTGCTGTAGGCCCTGCTGCTTCTCATATAGACAAGCCCATTGAACAGAGATACAGAGGAACAAGAAACAGTAAAAGTCATGACAAGAATGAAAGAGACACCCAGGGAAGCATAGAAATGCACCTGAGGAGAAAATGTGAAATAGACCCAGGGAGGAAAAATCTGTCTTTCTGCGCTGGCTAAGGTAAATAATGTTACCCACACGGTGTTCCAAGTCGGGGGATGGAGAAGAAGGGAATTCATCAATCTGTCCTGTCATCAGTATGGTTCCGAGTTGATCCTGTCCCGATTTTGAGGCTGACATTGGGGTGATATTTATACCCAAATTCGCACATTCCATCACTAGGGTATACATGTGGGTGAGGATGACTGTAGACAATCTTATCACTTATGTTAATGTCACAGACTCCGCAGATTTACACCTGCATGGGTAGAGGTAGTGGCGTTCCGAGTCCCATCGGAAGACTGGGACCACAAGGCCTCTGCCCTGTTTTGCACTCCTCCAGGCATCCAGATAACACCAGATATCAATACCGGTGATGGTTGCCACATTCGCCTGGTGCTTGCCACCTCATCTTGAGTCTCATGCTTCCAGGCCTGTAGCTGGATGGTGTACGTGACCTGGACTTTGTCATCAACTGAGTTCTCTTTACAGCAAGTTAATAAAATAAGGCAAGATGGAGCAGACTTTATGATAAAGTCAAGATATTTTGGCATTTTGTATCAGATGCTGAGCTTTAGAGGATGGTGTTTTTTCTGTAATTTTAAAAATAATTATTCCATTACAGAAAAGTCCTCTGAAAGCTTTGCTTTGCTGTATATTTCGCTTTTAATTTTACTTTTTCTGTGCTCATATTTTCTGATTTTATGTTTTAACATTTCCTTGGTACATTATCATCTCCCTTTCTGTTTCTTTCAATCTCCTTCTAAAAAGCTTTCTTTTACTTTTTTTCCTCAGGGCAGATCTTTAAGCTGCCTTTGCTTTCTGCTACCCAAATTCTCTTTACCTTAGAGTAATAAACTTTAAATTATCCCCAAAAGTGTAAGGACTTGTCAGCCCAGGTTGGGGTCTTGTTCCTTGCATATGTTGACATTTCCTGAAGGCTTTCCGCTTGCAGATTTACCTGGATTTGGGGTAAAGTAGACTTTACATGGCTTTGATGGTTTAAGACCTGTTTCATACTTGTCTTTTTCCTGGCATAAGGAATATTGTATTTCATTTCAGAAGTATCAAGCCTGTTTAAAAGGGGGAAGTTGTATCAGATTTCCCTAGAATACTTATGAAAGACTAGTTGGTCTCAAATGTCAATTTTCAACGCAAAACCTTAATTTTTCAGGATTTAGCCAACCATTTTTGTAGAAAGTATCATAATAGGGGTTTGTGTGAAGCTAATTTATAGTCAGCTGACTGAAAAGAAGAATCTCCATTCTGTAGAAAAAAAAGATTTCCAGAGGTGGTGTTTGAGAATCTGGAGGAAAATTAGATACTGAAATTTTCTGTGAGACAAACAAAAGCAGAAACATTGAATTTTTGTCTGTGTTCCTGAACTTGGATAGCTTTGGGTGTTTTCTGCTGTTTTTTTTCAGTATCCCATCTGTAGGATGGACAGGGCAGAACTGTGCTGTCAGGTTGAGGCCAAATGGACAAGTCTGTTCCTAACTTCACAACAATTCGCCTGAGGAAGATGTATTCAGGGCTGTAGACCATACTAACCCAGACTTTAGTGTAACCTGACAGGCAAACTGACAGGAACCTGGGAAGAAAACTTCTGTGCTAGTTGGATACTGTCCCAAACCAATCTCTTCTTATAAAACACTTTGGCTTTTGTGTGCTGACATCTCTAATGAAACACTATTCTGTTGGAAAATCCTAGGCACATTTTAGTTGTAAAGCACTACTATTGTTACTAAATAATAATGGTAATAATAATTTTACCGTCTTCTATCTATTATTAGCTTTATTTGTATTCTTGCCCCAGTATGAAACAGAGTTTGTTTATAAATGAAATTACTATTTTTTCTTTTCTTTGCATCCTGTATTTTAAGGTAGTGTTTGAAGGCAGTGTTGATTGTAAATAGCTGAGGAAGCCTTCTGGAGGTGTGTGACAAAAGTGCAACGATGAATTGCACATTTAATAATTCTTCTTGCATTTATTCTTTAGTGTTTACATCACAACTCTTTTTCTAGTTTCTTAGTAATAACAGATTGTATTACCACTGTCTAGAGGGGATTCCTTTCTGTGCACAACAAGACTGGTGGAAGAGACAGACAAAGTACTCTGGTCCCTGCTCTCACAGGAGGAGCAGTGCTGGTGGTTCTCAGAGAGGCTGGGGATGTTAATCCCTGGCCAGGCTTGCCACTGTCCTTGAAAGTAGAGCTCAGGATGCTTACTCTTGTACCAGGAGTTGTGGGGAGCCATTAATTGCTTGGTCAGTTTGTAGAGGAGTTGGTGTTCATTAGGTTAAGCCCGATAGTGAAGACAGGAGCCAAAGGTAAATCCTTTCCAAATGTGTGAATAACAGGCATGGCAAGGTATCCTCTTAAACAAACAAACAAACAAAAATCCTTTCTAGAGGCTTACAAGACTTGATCTTTTGGGAAGTTTTTTGGGTTATCTACACTTTCTGTAAATCTCCCTGAATTTAGGCCATTGCCTATCCTTGATGATTGCTTTAGTAAACTGATCAGAGTAGGATGGGAATTTGATACCTAAAAAATACTGTGTTTTAATGGACAGATAACACCATTAAGCTCTCAGCTAACACGTAAAGCAGAGTGGTAAAGAGGAGAATTTTAGCTAGTGTTTGCAACTGTCTTACAACCTGACCTTTAGCTGTTTGACTTGTTGCAGAAATTGCCAAATTATATTTTGTTGCCTCTGTCTTTCCAGTTGATTAGATTGCAGAGTGGTTCCTTTCTGATCTGGAACGTCTAAAAATCTTTGTAACAAAAACAGTAAAGAAAGTAGGAGTTCTGCTGAACTCTACTTTCATTGAATAAGCACTTTTTCCATAATCACAAGAAATTTTGAAGTGTCTTCTTCAGTATTGTAAATTAGACTTATTAGAAACAAAAATATATACCATGGAAGGGTACTGAAAATGCAGGTTAGGCAAAAAAAAAGAAAAAAAAAAAAAGACATATCTCATACCTGTACATTGTTGAAGCTTGGTTTTCTTGAAGTACTTTTTTTTTTTATTTATTTCATTTCTATGCAAGAGGAGAGGAGGCTTCATCAAAGAGATTGGAAAAACATAAGAAAAAGAAACAACATTCATAGCAGTTAGTGGTTGCCTACGTTGCAATTCATACAGGTTTCCCTAAAAGTAGAATTCAGACCGAGTTTCAGAGTCTCAGCACAAGCTGCAAAGTGTTTGTAGCTGTCATTGTTCCGGTGCGTACACTTCACTTAAGGCAAGTCATTAGGAGTTGGAGCATTTGCTTTCAAATAGATTTTCTGGTTAGACTTAGAAGTGAACATCATTTGAAAGCAATAGGCCCATCACTTTTAATTTGACTTAGTTTGCCAAACTCCTTTATAATGGATTAATATCTATTTTTATGTTTTATTTTCCAAAATGTGAATAGTGGATACAGTATTAATTACCACATCTAACTACACCTAGTTTTAGACTTAGTAATTGTCTTTTGGGTTTTTTTTCCTTATGCATTGGGGATAATTGAAATATCTACTGTCTTTGGAGAATTTCCTTAAGCACCTATTTAATCTTTCTAATAGGACACTTGTGAAAAATCTTTTAGACAGACTATTTAGACGAATCTATGGATGAGAATCCTCTTTTAATGGAAAACTGATTTTTATTATTACTGAGATTTGATTTCTGGGATTATTTACCATGATACTGAATACAAAATCAGCTCAAACTTCACTTTTAGACACCTTTACAATGTATCTTGTTAAGCAGAGTTCCTTTGGGATGGATGGGGGTGGTGGTTGTAGTGCTCCTCTAGACCCTTATCAGCTGTTACCAGTCTTGCAAAGCTTTTCTTCTGCCATTGAAAATATGGATTTTTTCAGGTAGAAAATGATGAATAAGTTTGCCCATGTTTGAGTGCAGCTGCTTTCAGATTTGCCTGAGAGGATTAACATAATTTAGCCTTGTATTTCTAGAATTAAGAACTACAAAATATCAAACTGTTTTAGAAATGAACTCACTTTTCCCATGTAGCCTTTAAAGATCCCAGGATGTGGAATCAACATTGATTAACTGAACAGCAAATGAAGGCAGTGAATAAGAATATGTAGCTGTGAATTCACATATTATAAAGGAATAATGATAAAATTGCTAATACAGTCAGTTGAATTAACTACTGTGCCATAGGTACTGTGGTTTATGGTAGCACTCTGCAGGAAAAGTAGGGAGAGGAGAGTGGTTGTGTTGTTTACATTCTGCTTTTTATTCAGACCCGACAAAAAACAGTAAATATTAGCTCTAATGATGAAGTCATCTGTACTGCAACAATAGTTAGCATAGCACTGATTTTGCAGTGCCTGTTCAAGTATTGACCTACCACTGGTTATTCCATTTGATTAGTGTTTACTTTTAATGAATACAGCTTTCCATTAGAGACATAGATCTAGTAGTCATTGGAATTGATAGTGTCTTCCAAAATTCATCCTGTAATTCATGTGCAGCATGTATAACTGATTACTTAGTACAGTCAGAGAAGTCTGATTTTTTTCATTTTATGGTAATACTGTTATTTTCAGTAAAGCATCCGGTACCCAAGTAATTTGAACACTATTCCTGTTGTTTCATTGTATTGTAATATAAACATAAATGCAGCGTTAAAATCTATACCAATGGTGTCAGACTCCTTAAGGACTTGAGAAAACTGTCATAACTTCTGAAATAACTGATAATCGTTTCTGGGTCAAAAAGAGCAACATGGTGTATTCCTAAGCTTTCTGCTTTCTTTTTCTCAAGGTTTGTCTGAGATTTAATTTTATGTGAAGTACACAAAACACTGTCAGTGAAACATTATCACTTTGTAAAAGCTGTTTAGAATATGGTCTGGCACAAAATGTGCAGAAAATGAAGAAAGAATCCTCCCAACTTTTTGCGTAGAGCTGAGTTGTATGTATTATTTGAAATTGTGGCAAAAAAACAGTGTATGTGACTATGACTGCATCTTGATATTGGCAAAATAAGACTAGAGCTGCAAAATTTATTTTTAAATTTAAAAACATATACATACATATGTATAGAATGAAACAGAATAAAGTATAAATACAATTTCATATCTGCGGGTTTGTATGTGTATATATATATGTGTGTATGTGCACATAGATGTAGTTCTTTACAATTCTGAGGGGCTTTTTTTTGTCCTGTTCATTTCACAGTATTTCTATTTAAATGCATATTTTGATTTTTCTTCTGGGACTAGGTGGAATGCCTTTCTTTTGCACTACTACAAGAATAATCCACTTTAACACAATATTTCTCCCCAAAGAGATGGTCTTTTCTAGTCATATGATACTATTTTTCGCAGAATATTAACATTCATGATGCAGTGATTGTATCTTGATTCGAAAGATGTTTTGTTCTAGTACTAAAAAGGATTAAGGAGTGTCTTCTGTATCCTGCTGCTAAGAAATACCTCAAAATGAAGGAAACCTGAAAACCTCCTGAACCCAAGACAGTCTGCATATTCTTTGTTAAAGACTAAATGCTGTACTCTGAATTTTCCTAATATTTCAAGATAAAAATAAATGTCACATTTGTAGAGTTTAAAAGAAAAAGAAAGAAAGCATTCCAAGAGAAATAAATTGGAAATTGCATAATCCTATACATCTGAATTTCTAAACACCCATGCATACAAAAGTATCTTTAAAAAAGGTCCACTTAAGAAAAAGTACATATTAATGTTTCTAGTGATGTGATTCCATATAATTTAAAATCTTAATTTTTTTTAGTATGCAGTCACCAGAAGAAGTTTATGCAAAATGCATCAATATTGTAGGATGATGGAGCTCCTAATTTTAAATCAGAATGGTACAGCTTTAAGCTTTTTAAAATTTAAAGATGTTGAGACATCAATTTAAATTGTGTTGAAATTGGGAAGGATGGGAGAAAGAGTGAAATCATTTGCAGGTTTTTCCAGCTAGTTGTGCAGAATTCTGCAGTGCAAGATTGCATTAAAAATGCAGTAAAATACAAAAATTGCCATAAAATTATTTTGTTCTTTATCTCTGAGCTCTGTCACATATGCAAGCCTAAATCAGTGCTTCTCTGCTACGTCTAGGATTTTTCAGACTACTTATTCTTCTTCTGTTTTATTAGAATTTTTTGTTTTCCTATCAACAGATTGCTTTGATCTAGAACATCCAGGCAGGGCTGTATTCCCAGAATACTTGTTAGTTACAATGATACACTAGTGATTTAAAAATTAAAAGGCAGTGTTTTGGAAAGGAAATGAGGATCAAGGAAATAGCCCCATGTCTTTTAATTAAAATGAGTGGCTTATTTTATGGATTACATAAACTCTATTATAGGAGGACACAATGCTTGGAACAAGTGGAACTGCTACCATGTTGCAGAAACATTATCAACTGTGAAATATTACATGTTCTACATATTAGAAAACAAAGAGGTAAAATTAATGCAAACATTATTTTATAATGTCCTTTAATACAGTGAAACTAGTAATGGTAATTTAGAGTCAGACTCTTGCAGGCATTAGGAGTTCAAATAAATCACCGATAAAACAACTTTTTAGAAAATGCTGAGAACTGAATTGAAAGTCTAGTCACTGCTCAATAAGATGACCAGGTTTGTTACCAGCCTGTTTTTGGATGGTTCCTAATACAGGCCATTCTGGGAGACTGTTTTTTGGGTTTGTGTTTGGTTTGGTTTGTTTATCTTTTTTTTGTGGAAGTGCTAAATAGAAGAAGCCATGATGTAAACTGAATACTAAATTTATTCCTGTATCTGCTATTATCACCCTTTTTTCATTGACACTAATTTTTTTTTGTTTATCTCTTGTGTGCATTTTACCAGCCTGATGGAGTTACCCAAAGAGTTGTGTAGTAGTGCTCAGTATATCTGGCAAATTATTTTTATACATCCTTTAGAATTTTTAATTATTTTTTTTTTTTAATTATCTGTCTCTTTGAAATTAAATTACCTTGAGGTGTTTGTATGGGAAGCCTATCAGTTTTGGGGATCTTTTAATTAATGTTGAGGATGTTATGCTGGAATTATTGTAAGTAGCTGGGAATGGAGCTTGGACATTCTGTGTACCACAGGTCTACTGTGCCTGCTGTGGGCCACTATACTATATAAAAGTAAGGTTATCCTAGCTCACTTAGAAAGATGAGGAATTCTCCCTTTTAATTAAATCACAAACATTTTGGAAGGGCATCAGAATATGAGGCAGAAGGTAAAAATAGTACATACAAACAGTTGAACTTGGGATGTTTAGTCTCATCAGAACAGTCAGTAGATGATGCATGTTCCCTGAAGAACTAAATGCTTACATGGGACATGATCAAATGGACCACGTTAAAGTTAACTTATGTATTTCTGAAAACGCCTAGCGATAGTGTCAATGTGGAATCATTACACAAGCAAACAAAGGAGTTTTAAGTATAGGAATAAAGCAGATTGTAAGTCCTACTGAAAACCTCTCTAGGCTGTTTATTATTGATGGAAAAAATTTATTCCAAAGAATGAATGGTGCCAGCGTGCAGAGCTTGCACAAGTATCTGATCATTATCATTATGGGCAAGTGACAGTTATGCCATCTTTGATTTTAATGGTGAGTAGCAGTAAAAGGTGTTAAGAGAGAGGAGAGAGAGAGAGAACACAGCACAGATATGAAGAATATGCTTCCTGCTGGTCACAAGTTGTAGCAGCAGAGACGCGTTTTCTGTAACCCCATGAACAAGTCAAGCCTTATCAAACTCTGTGTTGAAGAAGTGAATAAAAAAAGTTATAGAGTGTTTACCTGACCAAGTTTTCTCCAGAGGCAGAATCTGCTTGCATCAGATTAACCACTTGGCTCTGAGAAGATTAAATTTCTCAATTCATCTCATGAAGTGACAGGCACATCCTATGCTGAAGAATTCCACGCAATTAATGGATACAGATCAAATTCAATCACTGCTGAAGACACAGGTTGGGTTTTTTTGTGAGTTTGTTTTGGCATTTTTTGTTTTGTTCTCTGGCTTTCCCCCACCCCCCCACCCCTCTTACATTTAGGAATGCTACATTGTGTTCAATTCAGAGACCTGTAAAAATTGTTTGATATTGCAAAGGTGGAATGGTTTCCTGGTATCAGTGCTAACAACAGACTACTTACTAGTCTGCCTGATACTGTGAGAGATGGTAATTTTAGTCTTCTTTCATTAAAATAAAGCAAAAGCCCCTAATGCGAGTGTGATTAAGTGGGTGTTCTGAAGCTTGGATCAGGCTGGGAGCTTTTCAGATTTCTTTCAGAAGTGGAAGAAATTCACAGTCTAGTTGTATGTACCTCTAGCTGCAAGGGATGATGTCAGAGAATTGTGTTGTAAATTGTTCTTTCCTCAAAGACCTGAAATTCAGACAGCTTCTACTCTGTAGTCTTGCTTGTTGCAGCATACTCTTTGAGTCTAAGGTATAAAATAGGAATTTGGAAGCAGTGTGGACCTACTGTACTGAGTGTAACAGTCTTGCAACAGATCTAGCATGCTTTTACCAGGAGGGAATATTGTGTTACTTGTTTGGGTGTAATCTTAGTTCATTACTTCTATTAAAAGTTTTTTAGTTTTTTCTATTATTATTTATTCTAATTTCTACACTATATCTAATGTAGAAATGTTTTTATAGTAAATGGGAGAACGTTATTCTTAAGAACATATTACTAAGCTATTGTTCTACCGTGTTACCATATCTAAACAAAAGTAGACAGGGAACTTTAAAAGATCTCTGACTTTATGTGACTGGAGTAGCTCAAGCATCTAAACCAAGTTCATTCAGCATATGTATTTGACACTAAGATTATATAGAAAAATAATTCTTTCTGTTGTGATAAGAAAATGGGAAGAACCCTTGATTTTTGCTAGTAACAGTCCAGTGAAGAGGAATATTTGATTCTTCATGTAAACTTTCTAAAGCTTGTCAGAGAGTATATTTTGATACTGTTTTGAAATGTTTCTCTTAAGACTTGGAATAATTACTATCGTTTTAGTAATGCTAGGTGACCTTGTCTTTTTTTAAAACACAGTGATGGAAAAATAATCAAAACAAAAGCAGTTTATAAAATCAAACCTGAAAATCTCACTATGAGATGTGCAGTAAAGGAGACACTGTTTTGGAATAGAAATTAGTGGGCAAAAAAGACTGTGTAAATGCTTAAATTTGGAGAGGGTCGTACTAAAAATGAACAGAAAGTGTGTAACAATGTAAAAAGTGATGGGTTTGCATTTTAAGGAATGTTTTATCAGGATTGCTTTAAGTTTGTATAGGTTGTAGAAGAATTTGACAGTCATATATGTGGCTATATTTAATTCATTTTTCTTCAGTGGTATTTTCTATCATTTGAACATAATGATTTCCAGGTTTGGTGATATTTAAAGAAAAATTAATAGCCATACTGAAAAAAAACCTAGCCATACTAACTTGATGTAATGGAACAAACTTCTGATGTTGCATTGTTGAGATTCGTAACAGTTTTAAAGAACTTCCAAACCCTGTTGACTTTCAGAGAAGTAACAAAAATTCTCTTGAATTCTGTTGAGGAGGGTTCATGAGATTTCTGCTCCAAGTCCAAAAAAGAAAGAGACCTTTCTTTTAGACCTATGTTCCAAATAGGTTGTTTTTCTTCTAGCTTAATGTTTTAGAAGGTCCTGTGCTCCGCTTTTATGCAAGGAGGAGTGATGATAAGATCAGAAGATCTGATTATTAGCAGTGTGTATAATGAGACTATTTCTGAAGCAGTTAATCTAAAATATGTTATTGCTAGAAAAAAAAAATGAAATTTTTAATATTTATTAGAGATTTTCTATGAGATTTTGTATCTGGTACTTCAGAGTCCATTTCAAGTTGATCTGCTTTTAGGCGTAGTAACAATGTAATTATTTAGAAATTTGAAAATGTGTATACAAAATTATGAAAAAATAGTTACAGAATAGTACAATTTGCAACCAAATGTGCAGATCTGTCGTTACTGACATTTGAACCCGGGATCGCAGCAACTCAACCTGTACCGTTGAGGGTCATCTCAGACACTTACTCCAACATGGAAGATGCTGCAAATGGCGTTCATTGTGTCGCTACAATTGCTTATCTATGTTAAGCCACGCCCACAATGTCCCTCGTGGGCAGTCTACGCTTTCCGTTACATCGTGAGATCTTCCGCATACCGGTCCCTGCCTAGGGCGGGCTCTGCTCACCACAACATCTCCCCCTCCCTATGACAGAGGATTAGCATTCTATCTAAAGCATAAGCAAGTCTTAGCAAAAATAGAACAATAACAAGAGATTCAAAAAGGTATAACAAATTCAAAGGCACAAACTCGTTTAAGTTCGCTGTGTCAGCTTAGCTTCTTTAAAGTTGGTTATTGAGAGTGTCTTCCTTCTTGAAGGCGTGTTCCATCAAGCCAAGGTGTGTTGTCGTATTTTCATCAGTGGTATCATCTCGATCCTTCTTCTGACAAAGGCTATAAGGTTATTGAGGATGCAGGGACTGAAAGTTGAAACAATTAGTATTATTACAAGAGATCCTATTAGTGTAAAGAGTAAGATAGTTAGCCAAGGTAATTGATTAAACCCAGATTCAAACCTTCCTTGCTGTGCCTCTCTCCCTCGTCTCCTTCAAGCTAGTCCTTCTGTTATCTTTGTTGAGGAATTTCGTAGCACTCCTGTGTGATCAGTGTAAAAGCAGTATTTTTCTCCTAAGGCTAAGGCAATATATAATCTTCTTCTTTCTATGTTGTAAAATAAGAAATTTCTTTTTTTTTTTTTTTTCTTTTTAGTGGCTGTGCTTGTGATTCCCAATGTTATTAAGGTAGTTAGGGATATTGTAGTTATTGGTTCTCTTGTTTGTATTCCGTGTTTCTCACTTCTCCAATACATGTGTATATTTTCCTCGTGGCGATAGAGTACCTTAGGTGTTATCGAAACTTCGATGCAAAACTCAGTATTCTCATTAAACACTTCTAGTGTAAGAGAGGGAGGTAATTTTGTCTTTGAATATCTCCACCATTCCTCTTGTGTTTGTATGATTGAATTGTTGTGGGTTTTGTTTAATTGTACTAGTTGTATACTGTAGGGTTTTATTTTTGATGGTGGTATCTGTCCTAGACATGTCCCTTGTTTTGTCACCTGTTGAAGGGTAATTCTCTCTTTTGTCTCTTTCCATTTGCACTGAGTGGGGCTGGGTGGGGAGGGCATACTGAAGGATGTATTTAATGCTATCTCTTCATAAAGTGGAGGCCTAATGTTATAACACAGTCGGCAAGGAGTGGTAATGTTGGAGTTTGTACGGTTAAGGTTTTGATAAGTTGCTATTATTGTTTTCCATAAGGAATCCTCCTTCACTT
>NW_008630161.1:29602-70244 GCF_000691845.1 Merops nubicus | reverse complement strand
AATTAATTTAATAATTAAATGAATATTTATTTATTTAAAAGTTAGTCTCCTGCCACTGTAGGTAACTCACCCATCCATAAAGCCACATTGTGAATTCACATGGCAGAATTTTCCAGATTTAGTAAAAATTGTTGCAGATATGCATACTCCAGGTTATACCACTCTCAATTTTCAGTTTCATAAAGGAATTTTTCTCCACTTCAGACTGATCAGCACAACTGCTACATATGCCCTGTTGTGCCATGCATCCCCTAGATGCCCCCATATCCAGGACTTCACAGACATGGAAATAGCCACTAAAATTACTTGGATGCTTGCAGAGTACCTGTGACTGAGGATGAATGCAGGAGACAAAAGATAAAGGTGAGGAAAAGCAGGGAGGAGAGATGGATGGACATAGCTCAAGAAGCAGCCAGACATGGAAGCCCATAGCCTTTGTTGTTGTTCTCAGAGCTGTGAGTGCAAAGGCAGACTGCTGTGAGAGACTGCAGTGCTCAGGCAGCTTCAAAGTACGAGTGTCCTGGAGAAGGAGTAGGAATCCCTGAGAAAATAAGGGTGGGGGAGATGAAAGGGAGAAGCAGTAAGGTGGATTACTGGGATGGGTCAGAAGAGGATGCAGGGTATGAATATCCTGGATGGGAATCATGTATTTACATAACCTACTAGTTCCTGTTTTTCTAGCCTCTATATAGATTTTTCTTTGGTATTAATGTTGTATTTACTGCATCCTTATGTGCTTGGAGCTAGATAAAATTATTTCCTAGGCTGATTTTTAAAATTATATTTCCACTACATAAAAGTGTGAATGGTCTCATTAGTTTCTTTAGTATAACTTGACATAATGTTTTGATTAGTTCACTTGGAAATTTCTATTATTAGACTGTTCTATTTAATACGCTATTTTACTAAAAGTATAATAAAAAGCTTTATCCTTTAATAAATACACAGCAGTATGTTTGCATTAATGAACTTAAATATTTCAGTTTGAAAGCAAATGATCGCCTAAAGAATGCTCCTAAAGAAAACATTTCTATTTTTCTTGAATTAAAATTTGGGAGTGTTTTCCCACCCTGCTCTGTTCCTGGGGCAGAATCTAGGGGCTGAGCACCTTGGACCACTTTGGTGAGCTACTGACCAATGGGCAAGACCATCCAGATGGTACTTGCTGATTGGCAGCTGGAAGCTCTGTGTGTTCTGATTGGCCAGTTATAGGTCATTTGTATTCTGATTGGTTGGCCAGAAGTTGTTAGTATTCTGATTGGCGAGTTGGAAGTCATATGTGGTTGGACTGGACACTAGGCTGCCCACAGCTTCAGCAGGTCACAGCTCTGCTCATGGTATTCTGCCAAGGTGATGTACTTCTGGGTATCATAAAAGCAGAAACAACTACCAGCATCTGATGAGACCACAGGCAAGGAATAATTCTTGGATTGGATATCTGAATAGCCAAAAGCCTTTGAGAGGACACTGCAGTTCTGTGGCAGGAAATGGGAAGAGGAGATTCCTGCTTCTGATATCTTCAAAAGGTTGCTTAGCTAAACATTCAACAAAGAGGTTCTTGAGCATGACTTAAGAGTTAAAATTGTGAAAGCAGTCTCTCTTGTTGTAGAAGAAACCACATATGGAGACAGTAGCAGAAAGGCAGTGAGACTGTAAGGAAATATGGACGATGTTACTGTGAATTAGAGACTTCAGTTTTGTTCATGGCTATTTCAGTATGGTCACCAGGAAATGTAGTTCAATAAAGGAAAATTTACTGTGCATTAGAACAAGAGGATTTGATTACAAAACAGATTGACCCAGGGCCTAGCTCTGTGATGGGTGTAAGAGCAAGAGCCAAGGAGCATTGAACTTCTAAGTGGAGTTTGGCCACAACTTGCTGTCCAGTCCCTTGTGCAATATAAAAGTGCCACAGAGTTCTGCCCTGTTTCAGTCTCATCTGCTTGTCGTTTCCAATTTGCTTCACAATCCTTTGCCAGCTCTTCTGCCCTTTCTGCTGTATTTAGGAATGTCCATCTTGTCCCTGCCTTCATGCTGTTCCCTTGCAATGCTTTCCCTCATCTGAGAAGTTACAGCCTTCCTGTACACTGTGAGGTCTCTTCATCTTGCCTTTCACTACAGGCTTCTACACCAAGGTTGCAACAAGGGGCAGTTGTACTGATTTAACAGTGAGAAGACAGAGCACCAGCTCTACTACCTAGGCCTGGCTGTTGTTTAATATTCAGAGTAGATACTAGAGTAGATGTAGCTGATGATTTTTTTTTTGACAGACACGTTCCTATTCTATTTGCAAATGTAGTTTTTATGCTGTATGTACGATTGATAACAGCAGAGACGATACTGGAAAACATGATGAAAGCAATTATAATGTTATTAAAACCAAAATAAGTGTCTCACGTCTCATTTCTATTCTGTTTAAAAGTATTTACTCATGATGCCTGTATGCCAGGCATTTGTGATGCAGCACCACAAACCTCTGCAATTTTATGGTCCAGACACACCAGGAATATGGGTTCAGATTGGGAAAGAAGCTTTGGCCATGCTTTGCAGTCTGGGATGTGCCACCTTTGAATTGTGCCACCTTATGAAGGGCTCCTGGCAAACTTTTTACTTCAGCTTTTGCTTTCTGATGCAGCTGCTTCGCCGTGGTCCCACAGTGTGTGCATCTTTTGACTGCTTAAATGCAGTGCTGTCTTTGAGGCCTGATCCTGTGCATCTGATCTCACCTGCCAAGGCATAAGTAAGCAGGATCTACATCATGGAAGCATGAAGAGAAAGTAGACTTCATAAGGCACAAGTTTTTAAAATAGATTTTAGTAGTGTGTGAGACAAATGGGATGAACAATAGCAGTAAGTGGAGCAGATCCGGCAGGAGATCTTTGGCACAGAGTCGGCTTCAAGTGGGCCTTACATGGCCCTCTGAGACCCTCCTTTGTGTCATGCACTGCAGCAAGCCAGCCACACTGCCTCCTGGTTTATTCCTTCTCCAAGTGTCCAATGCAGATGTGTCACCTTTGTTTTCTTCCTGTCCTCACCATGTCTGGCTTCCACCTGCCCAAGGTCAGTGAGATCAGTCAGAGCAGTCTTCAAGCATTTTTAGCTTTTAGGTGGCATTGGCTTGGCAGCCAGATTGGGAAGTGCTGAGAGTGCTTTGCTGTTAAGGTACCACAGTGCTAAGCTGCTCTGTCCTGTCTTATTTTTAGGGCTGTGTCAATCATGTTGTAACACCAGACTTGGGCCTTTGGTTTTAGTAGCACAATTTAAAACGCTTTGTCCATAGCAGGCAAGCTGAAAACTGCCTGAAATGAGCTGGCAATCAATAGTTCTCCACAAGTTTGCAGAACATGTTGCACTCTGAGTAATAATTTTCATGTTTTCTTTTTAATTTTTTCATAATGCAGAGTACTACTTCAGGATAATGTGAATAGACCAAAACTGAAGAAGTTAAAGAATGAGAAAGTAGGTCACTGGGTGACAAGATGAAATCCTACCTAATACATGTGGGGGAAATTATCTAAAACACATTATTCACCAAGGGAGCTGTGGAAATAGGTTGACTGAAAGAGACCTAAGTTTGAGAGTGGACAGTAAATTAGACATGAGCTTGCAATGTGTCAGTGATGCAGTTTGGGATGCATACACAAAGGCACCACATCAGAGAACATGATAATAAAAGCCCTGCTCTACATGCCTGGTGTGACCACACCTGAAAGTTTCAGGGACTTTGAAGTCAGTGGAGCTGTGCCAATTAACACCAGCTGAGCATATGCCTGTTGTGTTTGGTTATAGCTGTGTCATTATGAGACAGTTATTGACAAATTGGAACAGTCCAGTAGAAAGAAACTAGAATTATGACTGACCTGGTAAAGCTGACACATATAGGTATATATGTGTATATATAAATGATTTAGTAAACTCTGTATGAGAAATGTTCAAAGGTTGGGAAAATGCCATTCATTCAAATTCCAAACAGCTGGCTGGATTGACTGCAGCTATGATGTCCTTCCGTGTATAGCCCTTCAGGATGTTTGTGGAATGGTTGCTCTTTGATTGCAGGCATTTGCATAAGAACAAATGTGTGCTTATGAACAAACATGGGTATCCATTGTCAAATACAGGTGCTCTTCCTGGATGCATCTCTCTGATTAATCTGTATTTAGGTACTTCAGCAAGAGTTTTTTAGATCTGATAATCACCCACAGTTGTCATGAACTTCAATGGCAAGTGCTAAGAGCTCATTCTCTTTGTGTGTCTGACCTCAGTTATATAGATGTTAAATATAGACGTATACATCTCAGTGTAGGTGTCTAGATTTGAATTGCTTAGTGGTGGACAACAGCTGAAGTTGCCATGAGGATCCAAACATTTTCCGTTTCATTATCTAAAGATACCCTGGGCCTGACAGCTAGTGAAGTCCATTGAATGCAGTGTCTCTTGAAAGAAATTCCTGAAGATGAAAGTTCCCTGTCATTCTGTATAAGATTATCCAGGATCTCATCCAGAGCTCTGGAAGTCAGTGAAAATCTTTCCGTTGACTTCAAAGTGTTTAGGACCATTCCTAGATAATAACACAAATTTCTCTTTCTTTCTTTCTTTCTTTCTTTCTTTCTTTCTTTCTTTCTTTCTTTCTTTCTTTCTTTCTTTCTTTCTTTCTTTCTTTCTTTCTTTCTTTCTTTCTTTCTTTCTTTCTTTCTTTCTTTCTTTCTTTCTTTCTTTCTTTCTTTCTTTCTTTCTTTCTTTCTTTCTTTCTTTCTTTCTTTCTTTCTTTCCTTCCTTCCTTCCTTCCTTTCTTTCTTTCGTTGGGTTGTCTGAAATTGCACAGTGTGTGATTGAATCCCTATGTCCCATGCATAGCTTGCATGCCAGCTCCCTTTAACACCTTCTGTGAAGCTTACGATGCTAAATGACACATTCAGTTGGTGTAGGCATCTTCTTTCCAATCTGGACCCCAGCTGCCTGAGGCCTAACAGATCATTCTTAAAGGACGTGAAAGCAACAAATAATATGTCTAAAGAAGTCAGTTTAGCTAAGCACCACCTTCCCCTGGAGTGTTTCTGGAGGATTTCAGGGGATTCAGACATATCCCTGGAGCTTGTCTACCCAGTGGGCAGTTCTCTTAAAGGGTAAATTCAGAGACACTGTTTCTCTCTATCGCTGTACGATTCCCCTGAGCTGTCACCTGTGCTTTTTATTGTATGTGGCAGGAGAAGAAGATATCACTAACTAATATTGATGTCTAAGGAACACAAAGAGTGGGCATTTTCTCTGAAGTGGAATGAATACATAGGCCAGTCCATTTATCCTTGTTATGCCAACTGACTGTGGAGTGGAAAAACCACAAAGTTGAGCAAAGCAGAGGAGGGGTCAGTGTATTCCCCATCTCAGGGGCAAAGTAACAGTATGCCTTACTAATAAAACCCACACAGAACCAAATAAGAAAGCCCTCATATGTAGAAACACACTCCAAATACTACAATCATTGATGGAGAGGAAATGAGATGATGGCTGAGTGGAATGGGGGAGAGCACATCTGGCGAATCAAACAGTAACTCTCCGTATCAAACGGACACAGAGATCAGAATCCACCCTGCATTTTGGAGGCTCTCAGAAGCTGCTCTGACCATGTCAGACGGGCCTGCTTTTGTGCTTCTGAATCAATCCCAGGCACCTACAGGCAGGTGGAGTATTAAATGCCACAGCTCCACACTACCTTTCTTGAACTAATCCATGTCTCCTAGACCAGTGCTTGGTCCCTATTGTGAGTCATATTTTCCAAAATCTTTTTGAGACTGAGTCCCTGGTCTTCTAATGTGAAGTCCTCTCTCAAAGGTAATTGGAATGATTAAATAATTGTGGATTAATCTGACATGACCTGTGGTGAGCCAGGAACACCTTCCATGTCTGAGTGCTTAGAGGTGACTATCAGGCAAAATCATGCCTCATCTTTTGCAGTGCAGAGGAGAAGGGGACAGACAGCAGTGGAATGCACTTAAGAGAAATAGATACACACATGAAAGAAAAAGGCCTTGATATTTAAAATATTTATGGCCTTAAAAGGCAGGAAAACTGATACTAGCCATTAACTAATAGACATTCTGCCTTTGTGATGCAGCTTACATCCCTAACTAAAACCACATCTCCGCTCTGACTCTGTCTGAAGCCAGGTGCACAGATGATTAAATTTTGGGCCAGCTATAAGGAGGGTGTCTCCATCCTGTCCTCTCCTCTAAGCACACACCATCTGTATGATACTTATTCATCTCCTTTTCCTGGGCTGACATACTAAGCCCATATTCTTCCAGCATCAGTTGTCCTCATACTGTCAAGCTGTGCAAATGGAAGGGATCTAAGCTGAAGCAAGTAACAGACTCTGGGAGTAGGCTTATGCTGTGTTAAGCCAGTATTAAGTGTTCTGCTATAACCTTGATGCTGTTCATATGTGTTTCCACAGAAGAGATTTTGGGCTCTAGCTGTCTGCTGTTGCCAGCACACCTCTTACTTCTGTGTTCACTATATTTAAATGCTATGTTGCTGTGCATCTCCTTTATATGAATCAGAAAAGGGAAGAGGCTGGCTTTGTACCTTGGAGTGTATGGATTCCTTGTAATGAGTGCAAAGTACTTTGTTTAAAGCTTTTTAAATTTTATTTTCTGAACAGAATTTTTGAGCCCCTATTCCTGTGTCATAGGTCTGCTTGTAGCAGGAAATGATAAACCTCGGCTCTGCCTCTTTGAGGAAAGGATAGGTGGAGAAAAAGACTTCAAATACATGTATGTTTTTCATAAAAAGATAAGAAAGCTACTTTAAGTGTGCTGAACATTCCAGACAATAGACAGGGTCTGTTTTGTTTTTTTTTCTTTTCTCCCCTTTTTTTTTAATTCTTCCTCTGGTCTAAGCCACAGGGCCTAACAAGATCAAATGTATGCAATGCATTTGACCCAAATATACCACCCAAATACATACAAATATTGTTCAGACCTGGATCCAAAGCTGTCACCTCGGTTTTGCACTGTAGCAGATGTTAAGCCACACAAGATGCATTCAAACTTCTGTTTTAAGAAGTTCCTCCAAAGCAGGGCACAACTGACTGGCCTTACTCTTCATTCCTGTTTTGTTTTTTTTTTCCCCCTCTAAAACTCAAAATGGCATTTTCTTCCTAGTTTTCACAAGGTTTTAGGAGATGTTTTCAGTTGAGGATGATGCCTTGTTGACATGACTGCCCTGTAGTTCTCAGGATCATTTCTGGGATGGTGAACTTAGGCTGCAGAGGGTACAGCCATAAAGACTGAGACCTTGAATGTGTACACTTTGAATAGAACAAGAAGAAAGAGGAGAAAACATCTGATGGATTCCACAGGTGAAGAGGCTAATTGCAGAGAAGCAGCTTCCCACCACTGCTTGTTGAATGCATCTTGTCAGAAAACTACAGCACCCTTTACCCCACATCACCCACAGCTGGTATCTTATAAGAGGCCCCGCATGACCCAGAGCTGGTATCTTGTGAGACACCTGAAGAGTACACGAGAGCCCGGAAGGACGAGGATGGATCTGTGCTTTTCCTGCTTTAATAGCAGGCCCTCCACCACTACTGCATCAACTTCCATGCCATAGGCTGGCTAGAATTCAGGGTGTGCTGGATCTAGGACAGGCCAGCCAGGAGGCTATAGGTAAAAATTTCTAGAGATAAGGAGAGAAAATTAAAGCGTTGGTGTAACGGGCCACTACTTGCCAATGAATGTTGACATAGCAGGCAACTACTTGCCGATATATAGCAACTGCATTCTGTCAAGTGTCCTACACCATTCTTTGGATGACATAAATAGCACATCCTGCAGGACATTGTCCATTAATAAAAATAGAAGTCCCAAGTGAAAGAACATCCTGAGAAGTGAATTGCTAAAGGTCAGCTAGCCTGCTGGTGCCTGAAGAGAATATGGAAATCACAACCTGTGTTTCTCAGGCTTTTCCTAACCACAAAGTCCGTGCTTTCCTCAGCCATTTAAGTAAGCTTGTAAAGGAGAACTGTAGGTCAAATAGAACTACAAATATAAAATATAATGAATACATACTTATTTATCTGCAGTGTATTTGATCAGCTGTTTAGTAGCCAGATATAGGTGTAATGGAAAAGTGGAACAGCAGATCATAGAAAAGCTGCTTACAGAAATACCAAGCTCCATATCGAGATAGTTTTTAGTGAGCTCTTAAATAGGACAATAAATTGTTTACACAAACAGTTCAAATGCAAATGTAACAAACATATTCAGTCTTTTTTTTTTTTTTTTATTTAAATCCACCCTGCCACATATAAAATATAGCTCAAGCATGGGACATTATGGACAAAAATAGATCTTGGTTTTAAGTAAAATTTACCCTAGGGTCTTTCTTGGAGGACATCCTTAATTCTGCTGTGCATCCTCTTCTCTCCAGCATGCAGCTTGGGGACAAATGTGAAAACACTGCAAATTAATTAAGAATAATGAGATATAATAATTTTATGGTGACATTATTAGTGAGATGATTTACTATACTTGAAGTTATGACATTTTCACTGGGGAAAGACTTGGCCTTGCTGGAGGAAAAGTAAGCAGGAGAGCAAGGCAGTAGCCAACAAGAGAGCAGCATTTCCAGCCTACCTCCAAAGTAACAGGGCAACAGCCAAATTTCAGGCTTCAAAAGTGGCACAGCTGGAAAAGACACTGGACAGTTAAAAAGCCCTCAGAGCAGAGGGAAAGAAGATGAATATAGGGGCCTGTCAGTGGGTTCCATCTGCAAGCAGATATGTTGGTCTATTAGATTAAAACGTTTTTTACCCTGTATTTTTTTTTTTTCTCTAAAGAGATAATCCTTTTCATCAGGACAGCTGCTTGATTGCAGGAAAGTACTGCCCTTGCTTCTGGAGGGAACAGAGATGCAGGTGCTGGAGAGAATCTACACACAGCAACGAAGTTCTGGTGTTCTTCAGACCAGACTGAGGATCCTTTATAACCACTGACTCTTGCCCTACAAGCCTCCCCACACAAACTTTGTTGAGGCTCCAGACCTGCATGGAAATGCATTGGGAGAGGCTGGTTTTAAAGCTACTGCCACAGACCCTTCTGGCTGATAGGAGCCAGCAGAAATTACATGAATGAAACCTGTGTAAACAGAGGAAGAATGTTACACTTGAAACATAAGAATTTGGTAATTAAGAAAATAAATAAATAAAAGAATAAATAAAAAATCATTATATAACTATATATATTATATATATATATAGAAAATAAATCAATCATTTTTTCAACTAAGAAAAAGAAACTCATTGCAAGTTTGGCTGTCTAAAGTAGAATGATTTTTTCAGTAGAGTGAGAAGACCAATAGGAAATTGATTCCTAGAGTGACTACATTCATTATGTTTTGTATATACTTCTCCTTCTTACACAAATTCAATGCCAGAAAAAGCAAGCACTCCCTCCACTGTACCTCAGCTGGCATAGTACTGCATCTTCCCCTGCCACAATAAAATAAAAGATAAAAAATAAAAGAGCAGCACTAAAGAGCTGAAAAAAGCTGGAAATTTAATTCACGGACAAATTAGCTACATCACATTTAATATTCCCAGTGAGGAAATGAAAAGAAATTTATTCTGTTCCTGCTCTCCACAAATTCACCAGAGGGAATGATATTCCTTAATTAAGGAAGACTGATTGCTTATTTTTTCTCCCAAGCTTTCATTTGCCCTAAAATAAAATGATGAGAAATAAATGGTGCATATATTAAAAAAAAAAAAAAAAAAAAAAAAAAAAAAGGCAAAACCACACTGGAAATGCTGCAGTCATTCAAATTTCTTATTGTAGTAGATATGGTGTTCTAAAGAGTTCTTTCATAATCTGGTAGGAGAGTCAGCCAAATGGAGCAATTCATTCCCTGTTTTAATGAAGCATATTAATTCAACCAAACAAACTAGGCCCAAGAACTCCACCTGTTCTTTCAGACCTGATAACAACTAGTGGAATAGTATGAAAGTATACATTTGACAGCAAACTTTTTTTCTTTTCATAAAAACAAAGCATAAATATGAAGAAAAAAAGGAAGGTTTGGATCCAGAAGGAGATGGCTGGTAATGTGAAAAGCAGCCTAGGACTGGAACTGCACTGGTGACACCTTGGCAGAACTGATCCTAATGCAGGCAGGCCCAACAAAGAAGTGCTACAGCTAGACAGCTATAAACTACTGCAGTATATGTCATTATTTAAGGAGCTAGATGTGAACTAGCATCTGGTTTTGCTGCTCATGTTTATAAATAATGTTTATCTTTCTATTTATTTAAAAATGCAGAATAGAGGACTTTGAAAATCTGTTTAGAGAGGAGACAACTCAGTACCTTCTACTGCATACTTAGTGAAGGCACAGTGAAGAGGCTGAATGCCAGGAGGTCTTTGGTAATGTGTAGATAAAGTAGATGAGCCTTGCATTGTTTATTGCTCCTGGGCTTGATGTAGCTATAGTGCACACCCTAGATTGGCCACTCAAAGGGGTATTGACACCATTTCCCACATTCACCTTCTCCTGGAGAAACTGGGCAGGTGTAATAAAATGCACCAGTACAGGTTAGGAGGTGATCTGCTAGAGAGCAGCTCTGTGGAGAGGGACCTTGGAGTCCTGGTGGACAACAAGTTGCCCATGGGACAGCAGTGTGCCCTTGTGGCCAGGAGGGCCAGTGGGATCCTGGGGTGCATTAAGAAGAGTGTGTCCAGCAGAACAAGGGAGGTCCTGCTCCCCCTCTACTCTGCCCTGGTGAGACCTCTCCTGGAGTATTGTGTCCAGTTCTGGGCTCCCCAGTTCCAGAGGGACAGAGATCTACTCGAGAGAGTCCAGCGAAGGGATATGAGGATGACTGGGGGACTGGAACGCCTGCTGTATGAGGAGAGACCTGGGGCTTTCTATTTTGGAGAAGAGAAAACTTAGGGGGGATCTAATTAATGTGTATAAATGAGGGCTGGGTGTCAGGAAGGAAAGGGCAATCTCTTCTCACTTATGCTCCGTGACAGGGCCAGGGGAAATGGACACAAACCGGAGCACAGGAAGTTCCACCTCAACATGAGGAAGAACTTCTTTCCTGTAAGGGTTACAGAGCACTGGAACAGGCTCCCCAGGGAGGTTGTGGAGTCTCCTACCTTGGAGACTTTTAAGACCCGTCTGGATGCGTTGCTATTTGACCTGCCCTAGACTAGATGGTCCTGCTCTGGCAGGGGGGTTGGACTCGATGATCTCTGGAGGTCCCTTGAACCCCTAACATTCTGTGATTCTGTGATTCTAACTGGCTGGTCATGGCTTGAATGGACATACTCTTTGCTGGATGAAAAGCTGGCTGGATGGCTGGGCTCACAGAATGGTGAGAATGGAGTTAGATCCAGTTGGTGATGGTCACAAGTGATATTCACCAGTGTTCAGTACATGTGCCAGTTCTCTTTAATATCTTTATCGGGATTTTCCTTCTTATGCTTTGACTGAGTTTTAGGAACTGGCCAAAAGCAAATGCCAAAAGGAAATCCACAAAGGGTGGAAGCAAGGACGGGTAACCTGGGATGACTATAAAGAGATTGCTCGCAAACTAGAAACCAAGTTAGAAAAGTTAAAGCTCAGATCAAATCAAATCTGGCCAGGGACATTAAAAATAACAAAAAAGGTTACATAAAAAAGATCTAAAGGTATATTGGAGAAAAAAAAAAGAGGATAAGGAGAAGGCTGAAGTATTCAATGACTTTTTTGCTTCAGTCTTCACTGGTAACCACTTGGGCCACACCACCCAAATCACAGAGGGCACTGGCTGGGTCTGGGAGAGTGAAGAGACATCCAGCATAGGAGCAGATTTGGTGTGGGAACAGCTGGAGAACCTGAAGGTGCACAAGTCCATGGGCCTTGGTGAGATACATCCATGAGTCCTGAAAGAACTGGTGGCTGAAGTTGCTAGGCCACTAGCCATCATATTTGAGAAGCTGTAGCAGTCTGGTGAAGTTCCCACAGATTGGAAAAGGGGAAACATAACCCCCATTTTTTAAAATGGAAGCAAAAAAACCCAGACAAATACAGACCAATCAGCCTCACTTCTGTGCCAGGTAAAATCATGGAGCAGATCCTCATGGCATCTGTACTAAATCACATGAAAAATAATGAAGTGATTTGTGACAGCCAACGTGTCTTCACTAAGGGAAAATCATGCCTAATTTGGTGGCCTTCTATGAGTTACAGCTCTGGCAGATATGGGAAGAGCAATTGATGTTGCTCTTCTACCTAGACTTGTGCAAGGAATTTGGCACTGTCCCTCAAGACATCCTTGTCTCTAAGATGGAGAGACATGGACTTGATGGATGGACCACTTGGTGGATAAGGAACTGGCTAGGAGGTTGCACTCAAAAAGTTGTGATCAATGGCTTGAAGTCCAGGTGGAGACTAGTGACAACTGGAGTTCCTCAAGTGTCTGTTCTGGGTCCAGTTCTGTTTAACATCTTTGCCAGTGACATGGATGGTGGCATTGAGTGCACCCTCAGCAAGTGTGCTCATGACACTAAGCTGTGTGGTGCAGCGGGCTCACTTGAGGGAAGGAAAGGCATCCAGAGGGACCTTGACACACTTGAGAAGTGGGCCAATGCAAACTGCATGAGGTTCAACAAGTCAAAGTGCAAGGTCCTACACCTGGGTAGGGCCAATCCCAGGCACAATTAGAAGCTGGGTACAAGTCTGGTTGAGAGTAGCCCTGAAGAGAAGGACTTGGCAGTGTTGATTGACAAGAAGCTCAATATGAGCCGGCAGTGCACTCATGCAGCCCAGTAGGCTAACTGGAACCTGGGATGCATTGAGGGGTGTGGCCAGCAGATCAAGAGAGGTGTTTCTCCCCCTTTAGTCTGCTCTTGTAAGACTGCACCTCGAATACTGCATCCAGTTCTGTTGTCCCCACCATAAAAGGGACATAGATCTGTTGCAATGAGTCCAAATGAGGGCCACAAAGTTCATCCAAGGGCTGGAGCATCTCTGCTATGAGGATAGGCTGAGGGCACTGGGATTGTTCAGCCTGGAGATAAGACTCTAGGGGGACCTTATAACTGTCTTCCAAATACCTGAAGGGAACCTACAGGAAGGCTGGAGAGGGACTTTTCACAAGAGTGTGCAGTGGCAGGACAAGAGGAAATGGTTTTGGACTGAAGAAGAGTAAGTTCAGACTAGATCTTGGGAAGTTCTTCAGTACAAGGGTGGTGAGGCTCTGGAATAGATTGCCCAGAGAGGCTGTGGATGCCCCCTCCCTGGAGGTGTTCAAAGTCAGGTTGGATGAGGCCTTGAGCAATCTAGTCTAGCTGAGGGGTGTCCCGCAGGGAGGCTGGATGAGATGATCTCTAGGGCCCTTTCCGACCAGAGCCATTCTATGATTCTATGACTTCTTATTGTACTTTACACTAGAAGGAGCCTTTAGTGAGAGCCTTCTCAAGGCAGCTTCTGTGTGCAGGGCCATCTTCACTTGTCTGCTGCTGATCCTTTCAGAGATGCCCAAGGAAGCCTCTCAGACAGGACTTTTCTTTATGCAAGCAATTTTGACTCTTGAAGTACATGGTATTTCTTTACATATCAATGATTTCTCTACAGTATGCAAATGATTTCTCAAGTGCAGAATTTGCCATCTCATGTGTGCAGACCCTGGTCTTCTGGAGCTGCACTGCTCACCTTTCTTGGCTTAAAAAATAGTATGAAGCATAAGATGTGGGTTTCTCTGGGTGCCGCTCATGACCTGTTACAAAGATTGATTTCATATATGCCACCTTCCAGTCTTCAGATCTCAAGGAGGTTTCAAGTGAGATGTTGCACACTGCTGAATAATTTAATGTTTCCATCTGCAGAAATTTCTGCTAGATACCATCTGATTCCAGCAATCTGTTAATTTTCACTTTGTTTGACTCATAATCTCATCCACAGTTACTTTAATTTCTGTGTATTTTTCCCCATATGAAAATTTCCCCATTTCTTCCCAGTGAGCAGCAATGCAGAATTGCTTCATTGTCTCTGAGTTTTGCCTTATCACTAGCTGGCCATGCAGAATCACTGGCAGGTGTTTTGCTCCTGACATTTTTGATGAGGTACTAGCTTTGATTTCTTTAGCTAGTTCTCCTCAAATTCTTTTTTAGCCTTCGTAATGAAAACTTTGCTTTTAATCTGCCTGACTAGAGTATTCATTTCCTTTTATTGGTTTGGATACAATAGGCATCTTTTTGAAAAATGCCTTCTTATTGCTAATAAACTTGCTCACTTGGCTGTTTATGTGTGCTGGCCTCCTTTAATCCATTCTCCGGCCTTTCTCAATAGGTCATACGCAGCGGTGTTATGCTTCCAGTTTGCTGTTCTTCAGAAGTTTCCATGCTGCCTGTTAAGATTTCACTGTGCTGACCTTTCTAGCTTCTTTTTAACAAGCTTCCTCATTTTTACATAGCTTTTCTTGAAGCTGAGGACAATGGCAGTGGCGTATTTGGCCTGCAGTGCTCCTGTAGAGCGGGTGAAGCTGAGTCCTCTGTGGTCACAGAGTGGAGCTTCCTCTGGAAGGGCTAGAGTCACAGAGCTGAGGGCTGCCTTTGCTCCTGTGGGCTCTGTAACTGGCTGCTCCGTGGAAGAGTTCCTGGCAGAGGCCAAAAATGTCATCCGTTTCATGTCCCGGCATGACATTTGTCAATCTACAGGAGGGCAGTTGACATCTCCTATTACTACAGTTTTTCCTGCCTCTCTGGTCCCTTTCAGCTTATCAAATTCCAAGCGTTTTGCTATCCTGTGTCAGTAACAATATCTGTTATATTTTTCCTATTTAGATGTGGAAATTCAACCTGTACAGACTTTATGTTACTTGTTGAGTTGGGGAGCTTGTAAATCGGATTTGATACAACTGCTCTGCCTCTGGTACAGTTTACCTTTACTGTGTACTTCATATCCTGGTTTTTGTGTCCCACTGACTGTCTTCCTTTCACCAGGTTTCAAATATGCCTAGTATGTCAGTGTCTGTGTTTTGGATCAGATATTCTGGTTCCTCATCTTATTTTTCAGATTTCAAACATTGTATACGAGTGAGTGTACATGACGTTGATTCTTTTATTGGCACCATATATAAAATCCAGCATGTTTGTTTCCCTTTCTCTGCTGGATTACTTACACCTTCTTGATGGTGCGTTCCTTCAGGATTCAAAACTTTCTCCTTTCTTTTTTTCCTCATAAGAGTACTCATGCCTAGACTGGGCTTTTCCACACCTGTCACCTTTCCACAACTAAATGGGTTTTCCAGCCTGTTAGGGAATATTTTCATTGCAAAATGGCTGTCTAGTGCCTTCCTTTTGCTAAGAATGTTTGGTAATGTTTTCAATTTACTGAAAGGCCAAGCAATATCATTGAAGAGTTAGATATGTTGGATGTTTTCAGATCAGCTGGACTTTATAGAATTCCTGATAGGGTACTGGAAGGATTGTCTGAAGCAGTGCCAGAACTATTAGCTATTATCTTTGAGGAATGATGGAGTACAGATGAATGTGTTGCCTCTTATTATGTTTTTCAATAACGACGGGGCAGGGGAAGCAATTGTTGAGCCTCCAGAAGTCATCTGCAAGGTGCGTGGCAACCAATATGGATTTATCAAGAACAAATCATAGCAAGCAAATCTAATATGCTTCTATGACAGGACTTGTGGATAGTGAAAACCAGCTGAAACATGTATCTTAAATTTAGCAAGGCTTTGAACCTTGTCTCATATGAGCTTTTCAGAAGCAAGCTAAGGAAATATTTGCTATATTTCCTTATAATATAATTTTTAGTTAGAGTGCAATATTGTCCAGAAGTCATCTGCAAGGTGCGTGGCAACCAATATGGATTTATCAAGAACAAATCATAGCAAGCAAATCTAATATGCTTCTATGACAGGACTTGTGGATAGTGAAAACCAGCTGAAACATGTATCTTAAATTTAGCAAGGCTTTGAACCTTGTCTCATATGAGCTTTTCAGAAGCAAGCTAAGGAAATATTTGCTATGTATAATTTTTAGTTAGAGTACAATATTGTTTGAAAGGTGTATTCAGAGAGTAGTCCTTGATAGCTCATTGTTAGCATACAAGTATATGTTGATTGAGATCTCTATGGCTAACTTCTGAATTAATCAAATGGATGACAGCTTAGAGAATATATTTATTATGTTTCCATATTACATTGAATTGGGAAATTTTTAATTTGAAATTACCTTAGATGACCCTAAATCCTAGGCTCAGCTTAAACAATAACAGTCTCAAGGCTAAAAGGAGGACCTCATTTGTGGTTTTGAGTCAATATTCTCTTCCAGACTAAAAGTAATGAAAATCTATTTTCTGCCCTTCCATCACCACGAAATCTCAAGGTTGAGGTGGATCTTTCACAATATAGATTGTTCTTTACACTGTTGTTTAATGTCCTCCATTATATCATATATCAGGTTTTATCTGTCTCTGTTTGAGAAGACATCCTGGATGTATTAAGGTGTCTCTGTTGTGTATTTGGGACAGTGTTTTTATGACATCTGTTGCCTCTCAATTTAGCAAAAAATGAGAGTTGTTAGATGGTTGATCTCTGGTGTTTGAGACTAATAATATCCTCAGCCTGATTCCTGTCCTAGATGGAAAAGAGATGAGACAACTTCTCTCTCTGGAAGAGAAGAACAAAAGCATAGGGCTCCCTTCCCTATCTCAGGATGGAATGGCACATCTGAAGAAAAGAGTAAGGAACATAGTGCTGAGTAATGAATACAAAAGTACTCTTCTACCATCACAACTGAATATGCAGGAGTATTGGCATATTCTTTCTGCTTTGTTTCAGATACAGGCAGGAGAAGACTCAGCTGGAGGATCATGTCAAGTTTCTAGTGCTTTAATTAAGGGAGGGTGTGGAACAGCTGCATAATCAGAGGAGAGAATTGAGGATGACCAGAAGTCTAGAAAACATGGTTCATGAGGAATGGTCAAAGGCATTTGTATAACTTGATTTAGAAAAGAGACAATAGAGGAGGTGACCCAGAAATTATTTTAAAATATTTTAAGATAGACATAAGGAGAACAGGAGTGAATCTTTTTTCCATGTCCACTACAGATGGATAATAGCTTAAATTATGGGAAGGGAGATGTAGGTGAAACACCTGTAAATTTTCCATGTGTTGAGGGCAGTAAATAAATCAAACTGGTCTTCTTTGGAAGAAGAACCTCCCACTGCAGATTAAAGTTGCCAGGACTTTGCCCAGTTTATAAAATTGAAGTGGGACATCAAGACCAAAGTGCTCTTTGTCTCAGGTGAGTGCAGCTCCCAGGTACCTCTTATTTCTGTTTTTATTGTGCTCTGTGGACTTGAGCTACTTCTTTCACTGTTGGTACCATGGTACTTTAGAAAACAAGAAGGAAGAGAATGGCTGGACATCCACACAAGCATAGCTAGCCTATTGGGCCAGGTAAAATTATGGACGAAATAATCTGTAGCCAACTCTACATAAAGGGTGCATCATGATTAATGTCATATCCAGCTGCCTCTGACTCCCTGGCTTTGAGAGAGGCAGCCGCCCACAGAAGTCAAAGGCAAGAGTCAAAGCTGAGTCAGGCCTGAGCTCCTCTGCTGCTCCATCTTTTGTGAGCTCAGCGTCTTCGGAGGCAGCTTTGGCAGAAGCTCAGGACCAAAGGGTGTTCTGGGAAATGCATCATCTGCAGCACTTCTTCCCTAACTCTTTTCTTGCTCACTTCACACCCTTACCCCTGTTCTGCATACATACTGCAGATTGTACTTATTCGTGTAGTTATTTGCTTGACAGTAGTCTTAGATACGTGTCTGAGCAGTGTTGGTTGGTTCCATACTGAGAATAGACAGTCATTGTCCTCCCTCCTTCGTCATTTCCCAGCAATAATAGTTAAACGACTGTGGAACTGCTCTCTGAAATATCTTTTTATGGTTGTGTGCTCAGTCCATGACCATGTCTGTGCATTCCCTCCCTGCTACCTGCAACCCATGACTCTTCACAAGATGGTAAGCTGGCTCCTGCATCAAACTCTGATGAGATCTTTCCTCCCACCCAAATGCCCTTTTGGCTCGATACCAGCATTGCAGGTGAAGGGGCTTGTTAGAGTCTGCATCTCTAGCATCTTTATGAAGAGGGGTAACCTGGTGAAAGGACTGCATCATCTCTCTTCGGTGCCACAAAGCACTCCAGACCTTCCTCAACTGAAGAGACACAAAGGAACAGATTTACACAGCAGGACCCATAAGCATGCTCCTACTTTCTCCAGTTTGTTTGGATTTTTGTTTCTGTGTTTGCTCGTTTTTCTCAGGAAGAAAGAAAGAATGAAGAAAATGGGTAAGGATAAGTAGAAAGAAAGGATACGAGAAAAATTCACATTACTGGGAGAATCTAAAGATGCAGGAGCATTCAGACCGATGGACAGCAGGATACATTGTGCTGCACCTATGAGCTCTCACGTCCAGGGAGGCTGAGACAGATGTGGTGTGGGAGAAAGCTACATTCCTCTAAACCAAAGGAGTTGTCAGCTGAAAGGTCCTGCTGTGGCTTGGACTGGGATGAAGTTGGAAATCCATTCTGTGGTTTGGAAAGTCCACTGTGCTTAGTTCTCTTCACCTCCTGAGAGGACAGAAGGTATCCCTGTGCCTTGCAAGGGAAAAGGATCAATTTTTTTCTGACCTAAACTCTCTAGAGTGTAGAGAAGAGATTCCACATACAGGGCCATAGTGGCAGCATGAGGCAACTGGGATAGGATCTCACGAGGTACAGTTTTTCTAACATGTCTCTGAATTTAGATTGCTATATTTCAAGGAATCTAAGTCCACCAGCTCTTGCAAAGCCCAGCCAAAAAGGAATTGTCTTGAACCAGTGCTGTACATAGTAATAAAATCATCTCTATTTTACAGCCAAAGGTGCAGAGCAGAGAGGTTAGGACCAGTGGGGCGGTAATCTCAAGAAAGCTCTGAATGCTCACAGACGGGGAGCAGGGAGGCTGTGTCACAGTGTTGCTAGCAACTAACTGGCTGTGGATTACCAGCCTCAGTGTTTCTTCCCAGACCAAATCTGCTTTTGCATCTTGTGATTTCACTGTGCCCTACTGGCTCTAGTTTAGCAGATCTTTGGCTGGTGCTCCTTGGTGCACTCTAGTTAACCCTCATCTGCTTCAGACACTTTCTTTAATGCTGATGCAGATGGCGAGGTGAGATGCAGCTACCTTTTGGGAAGACTTGTACTTATGTGATGTGTTGGTGTGTTATGTAAAAGGACATTATACCACATGTCAGTACACAGGAGATGTGAGACTTTACATGGTTGGACTTCAAGACACACGGTACAGAGCCCTGCGGCATGAGCCAGAGGAGTCATCTGCTAGTGGGAAACGCTTTTCCTTTTTGAGAATCTAACCCTGTGGGTAGATGAGACATGTTTTCCCAAAGGGCTTTGTAGCTGTTTGCCATTCCACGGAGTAAAGCTAAGAATAAATCCATCTCTCTTCTGGGTTTTGGAGACAGAGGTGGTTACAGGAAGAGCAGCCAAATATTTGGTAGTCTTCTAGAACTTTTTCTGCCCAGCGTGTGACAGACTGTCTAATTCTGCCTCTTCCTCAGATTTCTCCCCTTCTCTTGATTCTTCTGTCCCCCTAAATGCCTGTCACCCTGTCATGTTCCTGTACTGTTTTACACCCACCTGCTATGTCTCTGACCTTGTTACCTCTGCACATCCCACCCTGCCTGTCCCTAGGTGCTGTCCTACATCTCCTCCTCTGAGCCATTACTTTTCTCATTCTTCTTCCCTCCAGAGCTGTTTCAGGCTGAATCAAAGCGCAGGTGGCATAGGGGTGGGAGGACAAGGGGTGGCCAGCTCTCTGCCATCTGCTTGTATTTGGAGCTGAGTTCGTTTGGCCACGGGCATTCTCTGCACTAAGCATGTCTTCAGTAAAGATAACATCTGGATTTCAGACAACCTCTGCTGAGCATGTGCAAACACAGAGTGGTGATTTACAACTAGGCCGAATCTAGCTGGATTTTCATATGGCCAGCAAGTACAGGCTGATGCCCCCAGGGATCAGCCCCTACTAATTTCAAGCCTCTGCATAAAGCACTGAACTGAAGTGAAACCACTGTAAGACATTTTTAACATGGGCCAACCACCATATTTTTCAGTAACCTCGTTCTTGGAAGCTGCTGACCAAATTTCAGTGAAACATTCCCCCCCAAAAATCAGCCCAACTCAGACACCGAGAATGGAAAATCTCAGTCTAGAATGATTAAAATATGACAAAATTAAAAGCAACTGAAAACTGGATCTTATAATCAAAAGTGTTAGGCAATGTTAAATATAAGATTTGTTGCCATCTCCATCTATAGTAAAGGGATGGCTATTTAAATGTTTAGTTTTGGGATAACTTTCTTGCATGACTGACATGCAAGTATAAAGCTTTTTCCTTCCAGACATAGGGCATATGCCCAAGAAAGACGTTTGATAAGGAAAACCCGGAGTGACTGTATGCAAACTGTTAATGTGATGTGAGTTATTTACATTGCTTAGACTTCACCTAAGTGTTGTAAAGTCCCAGACTGAACCTACCACTAGTGGAGGCATCAGTGAGATAGATGTCTCCTTGACCCATGGTGATTTGCCATCTGTGAAAAGCAAACAAATAGAACCAACTGGAGTAATGAGCATCGTGATTGTAACAGGAATTGGAGCACAGGTTTACACAGGATCTTTGTGTTTGGACTCACGAACCTCTGACTATGTTAATATTGAAAAATAAGCAACTGCAAAACCCCAGCTGTGCAGATCTGTGCAAAAATGAAGCTTTGGCTGATGAGTGCTTGACACTACCTGCAAGGCTGGACCAGATGTGTGAGTATTTCCTATATTATTTTCTTCACTTCTCAAAAGAAGGCAGCAAGGTTTCCTGCAAAGTATTTAGAGAGTCTTTTCAAGTCTTTCATTGTACTCCAATGAAAGAGCTCCAGAACTTTAAACCTTGTCCACTTTTTTCAAGTGTATAGCAGGGGCTCTAATATAAGGTATTACCTCTATGGCAGATTTTTATTTCCTTAGAAATTTAGAGCTTCACAGCTAAACCAGATGCCTAACTAGTATCAAAGAAAATACTACTTATGGGACAAGAAGTCATTGCTACTTTGAATTGAGTATATTGCTGAAGGAAGTGAATATATCTAGATATAAAATGGCTCTATTAAGCCCAAGCACAAAAGCAGAAATTTTTCCCTTCTCCTGATCCAAAATTAGAGTAGTCACAGACTATTTCTAATTCATGTAAAATTATGAAAACCATGACACCATAAACTTTATGGTTTGGTGAGTTGGCTGTGATGTGCATCGCTAAAGTAGGGGAGTACTGAGGTCAGCATAATGAGAAACATGACAGAGGACCCTGCAGATAACTCATAGGCTGGAAGTAAGATCAGGCCAGAGGAGATGTAGCTACATTTATTGCCATGCTTTGCAACAGAAAACGTCAAGAATCAAACACAGGGAATGAAGATTTCCAAACATATTAGCAGGCACTCTTGTGATGTGCTCATATCAGTTTTAATGCCACAGTGCCTGGCAGGCCATCAAGAACTGATTTCTTTGTTGCTGTTATTACCAGCATAGCTAGATAAATACGACCCGAAGCTGACATCTAGCGGAGGGAGCCCAGGGATGCGCCTGTCGTGCACAGCTAGAGATGGCGCTTGGCTCTTCTCTTCAGAAGTGACCTGAAGGCTGTCTGCTGCACGGCTCCTTCTGGGTAGGAAAGTGAACCAAGGCCACTCCAGCTAAGCATAGGCACCTTGTCTTATTCGTGACACCTCTATCCATAGCCAGATGCCAGAAGCTAACTTTGCAGCGCTCTCTGCAGTTAATGAGCTCTGAAGGCTGAATTTGAAAAAGTTTTGAAAGACAATAGAACAAAAGATCATGACTGATAGAGTTTGGGCAGAGTTGTGAATACACCTAGCAGCAGAACAGGTGTTTACTGTAGCTGCACAGATGGTGTCAGTGACCTAGGATTTCTGACATCAGGAACATCAGATCTACAGTCCTGGATTCAACTATTCTCCTGGACACCAGGTCCTGAGCTTGCACCTCTGTTCATCTCCCAGCTCTACCCTGGTCCTTTGGCTCACTCACTGCCCAAGCTGGGCTGCTAGGGCTGTAGAATCAGTTGTAGAACAGTTGTAGAATCATAGAATTGTTCTGGTTGGAAGACACCTTCAGGATCTTGGAGTCCAACCATTAACCCAGCAATGCCAGGTCACCACTGAACCACGTCCCTAAGTGCCACATCTACGTGTCTTTTAAATACGGAATGGTGACTCCACCACTTCCCTGGGCAGCCTGTTCCAGTGCTTGACAACCCCTTCAGTGAATTTTTTTTTCCCAATATCCAACCTAAACTTCCCCTGGCACAACCTTTGGAAATGTTTTCACAAGTTTCTGCCTCACCCTTTGCACCTGGTATCATATGTTTATGAGAAAAATATCTCCATTTTCAGTTAGTAAAAATTAAAGTTTTAAGCTTTCATGCTTGCATTGGTAAATTGAAAACATGAACCCTAAAGGGGAAAAAAAAAAAAAGACAAATAAAACTGTCTTGTGTTTACTTTTCATATCTTGCAAATTTAAGTGAGCATCATAAATCTGCTGGCACCTCAGTCCTGTTCTGCAATGTGCAGCAGGAAAATGGAGGGAAGCACACATAAGTCTTACCAGGTCCATGCATAGGAAAGGGAGAGCATGGTGGTCCTCCTGGAAGATGGGTGGGTGGGGAGCCAAAGGAGGGAATCTGCAAGCCCAGTGGGAGAGCAATCAGATCATGAGAGCACCCATAGCCCTTTTAAAATGGCAGAGGACAAAGAGTACTTTTAATATACTATAGGAAGAGAAAAATGACTCTTCTCCACGTGGTACTGAAGATTCAAGGCTCTGTAGCTGTGGGCTGTAACAACTCATACTATCTGTGAATCATCATTTTGGTGGGATTTGTAGCACATTTAGCAGCAAGTTACCAGCAGTTTAGGGATTCATTCTTTCAAACCCCTGAAATAGTGTTACTTCTCTAAATGAATGCACAGCCTTCAGCCACTGCCAAAGAGCACAACTCCGGTGCTGTGTCCCAAGCAATCATGTCGCTGATAAGGTGATGCATATTTTTGGAAGGACCTTTTAATCATCTGATAGCAAACCAAAGTCAGTGTTACCCAAACAGGACAAAGTCTACTGCAGGATTGAGCTTTAATCTCTGGTAGTTGCTTATTGACTCCAGAAAAAACAGAGGCTACTCAGTGAAAAGACCTCCTCTACATCCTGTTTGGAGGTGAACTTGAGGGAGCAGATCTTACCTCCTGCAGCTCTCCCTGAAACCTAAAGTAAGTCTGAACTGAGGTCTGAATTGGAAGACAGTGTGCCTGGGTTGATTAAAATTCCCATTGGTTCTGGTGTGAGAGACCTTGTGTGGTTGTTTTTTTTTTTTTTTTTTGTGCCTGTTGGCTTTGTCCTTTCTAACAGCTGGAAAAGCAGAAGTTATGATATGTGATTTACAGTTTATCATGATGCGTGATGAATGAAGACTTGTGCTATTAGCAGTGCTTTATGTCTTGAAGGCATACAGAGTGCCTGGGAAACTTTTACCACCTGCTACCTGATGCCTGTCAGAGGAGACAAAACAATACTGAAGAAATCAGTTACATTTCTTCTTCATCTTCCAGTGAGTCCCTCATTTCGGGCTCTGTCCTAGCAGAGAATTATGAATCCTAATTTTCTGGTGTATACACAGGCACCTTGGCCAGTGAGACCTACCCACGTCTGCAGTTTGACAGGTTGGATCTGTGCATACAGCCTATGTGTTTGTCTGTGCCAGAGGTGTACTCCTGCTGATCTGCTCTGGGAGGCCAAGCCTAAAACCTAAGATACTTACTTCTTCCTGTACAGTTTTAGAAACATTAGACCCAAACCACAGCTGTTTTAAAGCTTCACGTTTCATACACCTTGCAAAATGTCTGTTTTAATCAGAGTTTTGGAAGTTGCAACAAACGATTTAGCAAATTGATTTTGTCTGTGTCTTGTGCATGTTTTCTTGCACACAGAGATGGTTTGCTAAAACATTAATTTGGAGCACTTTTAGTCCTGGCTAGTTCAAAAGCATGTAAGTGAAGGCATTTGCTAGACAACATTTATGTTGGTTTGATTAGACATCTGGGTCACACAATGTCACTTCTGTTCCCTGAAAGATTGTGGGTAGTTCTTAGAATCATGTTTCATGTTGTGACATTTGCTTTTAGCCAGTGTTTTCTCATTGTTTGTCCAAATTTTGCATGCTCCCTTTTTTAGTATGTAGCAGTGCTCCAGTATGTAATGCAAACACCCAGGAGATATTTGTTACAAAAGAGAAATTAAGATCTGTAGAAAATACTTTGTTTTTCCACAGCACTGGCCTTGACAGTGGCTTGCATTCAGAGTCTGGACATAGTTTCACAATGCACTCATGCTGCATCAGGTTAGATGTAGACTCTGTATTTACTTCCAGATTTCATGAACTTGAATTTAGTCACTGTGATCCATAACTAATTGTTCTGTCAGGGAGCCGTCCTAAGGGGGAATTCAGCAAATGATGTTCTGGGACAACCTTTGAGGAGAATTAGTAGAACAAGCTAGTTTTGAGATGGAATTTATGACAGAATTACACAATTGCTGTGTCTTAAAATAGCAGAGGACCTAAAATGTCCTCTTCAGACTTCTGTTTAAGACAGAATAAAGAGAGGCACAGAGATGTAAGCTTCTTCCTACTCTTATGGCTGCATCTGCAGGTTTTCCTCATGCTAGGAGGGAGGACGAATGGCAAGACAGACTGTAACAACCTCTCAGTCGTTCTTCTAGAGGACAGATGGGTCCAAGGTTTGCATTAAGTGGCACAAGAACCCAGGAAGAGAGAATGACAGTTCAAGGATCGCATTTCCATTCCCTGTTATTCTTCTCTTCAAGGTTCCCAGAGCCTCCCTCAGCGATGGCCATGGTGTGTGTTTCAGACTTTGAAGCTTATGCTAAGAAGTATTTACCCAAGATTGCTTGGGATTTTTTTTCAGCTGGAGCAGATGACTGTAGCACGCGAGATGAAAACATCCTGGCATATAAAAGGTAATGTGAGGAGGAAAAGAGGGGTGTTGTACTGGTACCTTTTAAACTGTGATTTTGTGCAAGTGTTTTGGCTTCACAAACAATGATTCTTTAAATCTTGCCCTTTCAAGGTGGTCCACAAGCAAAATACACTTACCTGAATGACACACACTCTGTGTTCTGATACTAGCTTGAGTAGGACACAGGTTGTATGAGGCATAAGTGATGCTGAAGTTCCAGGCAAGTGGTAGGATGGGGTAGGTTAGGGTAGGTTACAGTAGGATAGGGCAGGGTGTGGTAGAGTATGATGCCTACAATAGAATGAGGTGCAATGGGGAGTATGTGGTGAACAGGAGGAAGCCTACGTGTAAGTAGCATGACATTAGGGGAACATGCTGCAGACAGTGAGGGAGAGGCACAACGTACAGTGAGGACAGACATGCAAATGGTGGAGTGAAATTCAATGACCTGGGACTGGGCTGCAAGTAGAAGCAAACTGTGGGATTGGCAGTGGGAGGGTGAGCTGGTGAGCTGAGGTGGGAAATGTAGAATTGATGTACTGTGCCCAGTAAGCAGGAGTGTGGGAACTTTTCAATGAAAAGCAGCAATGGCTGAACTGCTGGTTGAATTGATCTCTAAAAGTGAACAGAAAGGACAGAGAGCCTTTGTTGTATGCTGTTGTTGTTGGCTCAGGTTCCTGCACTGTAATAGGTAAAGGAAGACCTGATTTCCATGAAATGTCAGAAAAGCCATTGAACTATCCTGAAGGGGTTTTTTTTGTCTTACAGAATTCGTTTCCGGCCACGTATGCTGCGGGGTGTATCCGTAATGGACATTAGGACTAAGCTTCTGGGAGCCGAAATCAGCTTTCCTGTAGGCATCGCCCCTACCGGCTTCCATCAGCTAGCATGGCCTGATGGAGAGAAGAGCACAGCCAGAGGTACTCTTCTGCTTTGTTGACATGGAACAAAAAGGGGCTTGTGGAAAAGTGTCAAGAACCTGTTGGGATGACTTGAAGTATGACAGAGCAATATCTTAATGCTTGAAGGGGCAAACTCCTTTCCCACTTCCTGACACCCTTTTTTTTGTGGATGACCCACTTGAGTCTGGTGACACAGAGGACAGGGGAAGCCATATAGACTTTCCTCTACTTCTCCAGCTACCACTATTACAAGATGAGCTCTGTGGTGGCTGCTGCAAACTTAAGACAGCAACTGTGGACACATTTCTGGTGTACAACAAGGACCAGACAGGTCCTCAGTGCTGCACCTCTAGATAGGTATAAAAGTGGTGGATGGGACTCAGCATGTAAATTCCTTGTTAGTGGTAGGAACAGTGCGTCTCTTGGAGAAAAGCATAGTATGTCTTCCCAAATTCTGTGGTAACTTTGGAGAGGTGACCCTTCAAAATTCTTTTCCTCTCTGTGTTTCTGTGTACACTGAGAGCATTTGACAGTGCATTCCTATGAGGACAGAGTCATAAATTTCCTGCTTTTTAAAAAAGATAGTTGCAAAATGAAAACACTGCTTGGTAAATGACGTCTCCCTTCCCTGCTTTCTTAACCACAATCCTACAGCACTGCATGTGAAATATAGCCATTTTCAACTCCAAGAGCCTATTTGCCAGTTGGTAGAGCAATGTGTTTGATAGGATATAAGGAAAACATGACTTCAGGTGCCCTATGCAAACCGTATATAAAACCCTCGTGTAGCTGGTCTCTGGCAGAACCATTGAAATGACCTTGATCCTGACTTTCCAATACCTCCCACAGCAGCCAAAGCGATGAGCATCTGCTACATTGCCAGCACATACTCCACCTGCACGCTGGAGGAGATCTCTGCGGCCGCCCCCGGTGGCCTCCAGTGGTTCCAGCTCTACATTCACCGCAACAGGGAGGTTTCCCAGCAGCTGGTCCAACGGGCAGAGGCCTTGGGTTTCCAGGGCCTCGTCCTTACCGCGGATCTGCCCTACACCGGCAAAAGACGCGACGATGTCCGCAATGGTTTCCGCCTTCCTCCCCACATGAAACTGAAGAACTTGGAAGGAGCCTTTGAGGTTTGTAAAATGAACCTGTCCTTTCATTCACTGTGCTGGCATGTACCACATGAGACAAAAACCACTGGGTAACTGCTGCTTTGGCATCTGCTGTACCCAGGGCGTATCTTCTCCCATTCTGGTTCTGTAGCGTCCTGGCTTGACCTCCTGCCAGCCTGGGTTCTGGCTTCAAAAATCCCAGTCCAGCTTCCTTAGAGACATTGATCTCCATCCCCACTGTAATTATTCTCCTCTGGAGACACGTGCTTTCCAGAGCTGATGAATGTGTTAGCACGTTTAATTAATCTGTTCTAGGGCAAGGAAAGATGTCAAGGAGCCTCTGTATTGTTACAGCTCAGATAAGGCTTCCTTCTGTCCTATGGCTGTAGGGAGATGACCGTTCCGAGTACGGACTGCCACCCAACAGCTTGGATCCTTCAGTCACCTGGGACGACATCTACTGGCTGCAGAGCCTGACCAACCTGCCCATCATCATCAAAGGCATCTTGACAAAAGAAGATGCGGAGCTGGCAGTGAGACATGGAGTTCAGGGAATTATTGTGTCCAATCATGGTGGAAGGCAACTGGATGGAGGGCCTGCCACTGTAAGTAAGAAAATGGATGTCCCATGAGTGTTTATTGTGTGCACATTTGTACTAACCTGGGTATCTATATGTTCATTTCTCTATATATGCTTCTAGTGGACTTGTGTGTTTGTTGCATGGCTGTGAATGTGTGCAGAGGTACTTTAGGTTTAAACTACTAAGATACATGCCTTGGCATGGGTTACCCACTGAAGTATTTTCTTAGCTTCTTGAGAGGGTTCTGTAGGCAGCACTGAACCTACATAACTGCAGATAAACTACTGGCCTAAGACAGTAAAAGGTTTCTGCCTATGTCTTCATTAACTGGTGCGGCGCATACGTACTCTTTGCGCACTGCAGCACAAATAAAATGAAGCTCTGGAACCAAAAATGTACAAACGAGAGCATAATTATTCTCATTGTTCAAGTCTGCCAAAACAGGCACAAACAATGCAGCTAGATTTAGTGAGAGGTCTGCTTGCATATTTGCAGACTCAAGTCTAAATGGGAATTTATTGTCTTTCATGAGCCAGAGAAAGGATAACTTATCTGAAGAAAAAATTCCCTCACTTTTTAAGCTGTACAAAGTAATTGTGGGTTGTCTGGACAGATGTGTATTTCACTGGTTTAATTTGTCCTCTGTCAGTTTTTCCAATTGTTCTTATTTTACAGTTCTGTATTTCATAATATCTTTCAGACTTTCTTTTCTCTGTTTTCCTCTGTAAAATAAAAATAGGTACCAAAGAATTCTCTTCTATTCGATGTCAATGTTGACAATAGTGAATTAAAAAAAAATCATCTAAATGCTGAGGACATAATAATGGAAATGGCATCCACATGAAACTGCTCTTCTGCCTTAAAAGTTTATTCGCATACAAAGACAAACCAGTAGATACCTAGTTGAGCTCTGCTAGTCCTTCGATACCAAGTCTGACAGCAGCAGCTATTGTCCCTGCTTTTGCTGAGCTACTCTTGGAAAATTTCAGCCTGAAAGTTTTCAGTCTGTAAAGCTGAAAAAAATTATGACCGACTGGAAAAATCTACTTAGTAATCTTAGTTATGCTCTACTTAAAAAAGATGAAAAGAAGGCAAAAGAGACCTTTGGGTTTGCTGTGAAAGGAGAGTTAATTAGGTCTAGGGCAATGTCCTGCCACTGGTTCTACTGCCTTTGGGACCAGAGCCAGCATCTCTGCGTGGTGCTGCCCTGCACCACCAGCCTGGCACCGTGCTGTGCTCTGCAGAAAAGACTGAAGGGAATCAGGAAACTTAGACCGGAGGAAATGATGTGTTGACTGCACTACATAGCAAATGAAATCCTTCATAGCTGCTTTAGGGGGTTTGAGGAGGCTTTTGACAGGTGGTCACCAGGGTTAGGTTGAAGTAATTTAGTAGTAAGTTTAGGCAATTTGGACAATGGCTGGGAGAAGTTTGACATCAGCCTTTTTTTACAAATATTTGTATCATTTATCATTGTCTCAAATGAAAGCAAGATATTACTGACAATTATTTCCACCGAAATGTATTTTTTCAAATCTTTCAGAAAGCAAGCAAAAATGTTACTTTTTCACTTATCAGAAGTGCTATCAAAGAATATCATTATAAGCAGAGCCCTGAAGAAAAGAATTAACTGTCTGGCACCCAGAACAGGGAGCTGCACTTTGTTCTGCAGCTTTTGGTGCCTAGTTTTTTGTGATGCATTGCCACATTTTGAGAAGGTATGTTACTAAAGTATTGTAACCCTGCCTGCCTCTTTGGAATATCTCCTCTTCCTCTTGGACTCAAAAGCTGACCTCAAGGTGAGAGGGCTTGCTTCTTTGCAGGTTGATGCTCTCGTGGAAGTTGTGGAGGCAGTACAAGGCAGAATTGAAGTTTATTTAGATGGTGGAATACGAAAAGGAAGTGACATATTAAAAGCACTGGCACTGGGAGCAAAATGTGTCTTTATTGGAAGACCAGCTTTATGGGGTCTGGCTTACAAGGTGAGTAAGAAGCTTTGAGTTTGTACTCTCCAAGACTCTGTTGTTATTGTTTGAAAGTCATGGAGACAGTTTTCATCAGTGAAGAATCTCACCCACTTATTTGTTTTGTTTTACTTGATTTTAAGTGGAAACACCCTACACTGAATCAAACCCAGACATTTTCCTTGATTTAAAAATAGCACTGAATTTTGCAATTTCAAGCATGATTTTGAAGCTGATAACATTGTTTTATTTGACCTAATTTCTTGGCATTGCAGTTTGGTAGCAAAATACTGTAGGACTAAGGACCTTCAGTGGTTTTGAAAATTGGAGATGAGCTTATTTGCCGCAAAGATGAGCCTAACAATTTTATTTGCTGTCAGCTTACTTGGAAACAATATATGGCTTGGATTCAGCAGCTTCATAGTGGTGTTATGAATTCTTCAGAAATACATAAAAAACTCCATCCCACTGACCTCTGAAACATTTTGGACAAGACTGAGCACAACTGTGTCCTGTAGGTGCCTGAGCATGCTACTACTGTCTCAGTTCCAGATTTGCTGCTTCTTAACTACTAGAATATTTCTGTGATCCAGAGGCAAGAATTAGGCCTGTGATGCAGAAAGTTAATGTAATTAAAATTAAGATGTAAATATACCAGTTCTTTGCCCTGCTAAATTTTTGCTTTTTAGCTTCTGGATTGGAACTTTCAAGGTTTTCTCTAGAAGAAAGAAATATTTATTTTTATGGTCTAGAAATATTTCCTATCTTTTAAATGAGGTTCCTGTCCAGTGATGTGACTGCTGTGGTTTTCAGATGCTAGGCTTCAAGCAAGAAATCACCTAAATCTTCTGATAAACCTGAAAGGGTTGGCAGCACTGTTTCTGTTGCCAGTAAACGGAGAAAAAAGGCCTAACATGAAAAGGGTGGTTTTTTCCACAATGCAAACAGAAGGGAGATGAGATCCTTTTAGTCCAACTGTGCTTTAGTATTATATTCCATAAACTATTCCTGAAAATGTGTCTCAGTGGCATTGCCCTAGCATACAGGAAAGGAAAGGCACAAACAAGCACTGACATCATCTGCACCCAAAGCATTCTTTCTTGCAAGGAATAAAAACAAAATTTAAAAGAAAAAAAATTTAAAATCCTCCAACATTTTACAGAAAGATCAAAATTGTACGTATATTTTATTGGATTTTGAGTTTCTTGGTGTCACTTGCTTGGAGGGAAATGTACAGTGTACTGTTTTTAAAGATGCAGTCCAGTATCTGAGTAAACGAAAGTTTTTAAAGCCATGCCATATATAAAACTCTCACTACTTCATAAAATGCTGTCAGCTTTGTAAGGCCTGACATTTTAAAACAAGCCCGTTAACGGAGGTTAACTGAAAGTTAAGAAAAAAAAACAGCTAGAAAATGTCAGAAGTGAAAAACAGCTTTGTTTTCTTTCCCTGTTTTGTGATAGATATATCACAAAAGGAAAAGCATCTAAATGAATCTCTGATGAGCTCAGCACATCCATCATATAATTTTAATCATCCATCTGTATGAGAGACTGGAACTGGCAGGGACTTAAGGGACTGTCCCAGCTCTCACGGTGCAAGCATCTTGCAGCATTGCTCTGTGCCAGTGCTCCTTTCACCCTGACTGCTTGCTTTGTTGGAGCAGGGTGAAGAAGGTCTTCAAGAAGTTTTGAGGATTTTGCAGGATGAGTTTTGCTTGTCGATGGCCTTAGCTGGTAAGCATTTTGCAGGTTCTTTGTAATTGGTGATACAGACATTTCTGCATGCAAGCCATCTAAAATCAGCAGTCTTATGGATGGGTCAAAAAAAGGGAATCCATGTGAGCTATGCTGGTTCTAGTTGCTGTTTTGCAGGAGATTTTTTTGCTTCGTGTGAGACCATTTGGCATTTCAGCTGCCATAGCAGTGAAGCTTGCAAGAAAGGAGTAGGTTAATGTAGCTTTCTGACACAAAAAGGTGCAAAATGGCTAAGTAGAGCTGAGCAAAACTTGGAATTTCTGTTCTTCTGGAAATTGCATGTTTTTCAGTAGTAAATGTAATGTCTACTAGGGTAAAATGCAAGCATTTCTTTTTTTTGTGCATTAAAAGTTCAGAAAATGGATGCAGAATTTTTCTCTGTGTACTGGAAAAAACAGTCTTTTGGACAGGTTCAGATCTCTGCATCTCACATGCTTTAAAAGCCTTTATGGGTCCTCCAAGCTTTTACTGTTCCTTGTTCTACATTTCTCACTTCTGCTCCTACCTGTAGCTGCCATGTTTTACTCCCTCCTTGAAAAGCAGATTTGCACAGCCCAGTGCAAACTCCAGTTCCACACATGAACAAGTCCAGGGAAGAATTATTCAGATATCAGCAAGGGGTCTTATTCCATTTCATATGGAATAAAATCACAAAATCACAAATTCATGTTTTAGAGATTTTCATGCTCTAGAGACCATGAACTCAAGTGGATAGCAGTGCTGTCAGGGAGACCAGAACTGAACTCCCCTTAGGCATTTCTTAATACCTGGGTTTTTTGGTTACTTTTTCAACTAGTAAAGATTATAACAAGATTTTCTTCCCGGGAAGCTCCATGCAAAAGGGCACTGAACTTGGCATGAGTAGCAGGTTGGCATGTTTTTGGCAGGGCTGTAGAAATTCCACGCAGATTTGGCCAAATAACATGGCACTGCAAGTCTCCATCTCCAGTCATCTAACACATGGCAATCTCCATGTCTTTTCTAGCTACCTTTCACTTTCACAGAAGGCTCCCTGCTCAGCTTGTTATAACAATCTCTTGTTTTCCATATTTTTAACTCTTCTTGGGTGGGAAGCCTAGTGCCTAACCTCAAGGCTGAAGATGCCATTGGGTAGTATCCCACATGGCTCATGCAAGACTAGACTGTGATGCTTTACAAATTTTATCCACAGACCTTCCTCTCTTGCCCACATTTCATTTCTCTATTTCTTTCAGGCTGTGCCAGCGTCTCAGAGATTGGCCGACACTTAGTTCAGTTCTCACACCTGTGAACAGCCTCCTCCAGTGCTCACACTGAGGTCTCAAACTAGACCGGAGAGAGAAAAAGGAGGTGCAAATGTTGAATGTGCAATAAGTATCTGACAAGGCCTTCAGGAAACCCCTGAGGAGATTAGGAAAGGCTCTGTGTTAGCAAAGACCATTGTCTGCTTTTGTGGAGACCAACCAGTTCTTTAACACTTTGTGTAATTGTTACTTGCTTAAATACATTTACCTTAAACTTGCTGTTCCCTGGCATTACTTGTGTTGAGCCTTGCTCCCAAGCTCTGCTACAATGGGCAGCCAGACATGGCAAACGATGTCACTTGGTTATCCTGCCAAGTCTGACTGCAGTTCAAGCTACACACAGGCAGTAAGCGTTGTGGCTGATCCCTTCCATAGCTTGGGCTTTCCTGGGGTATTCATAGCACCGCCTCTTCCTTTGCTCCACGTTAACCTGCCGGGCAGACTCATCCCAGCAGCGGTCAGGACCGAGGCGTTCTCAGAGCACAGCCCAAGTCTGTGGCAGTGTGCAAATAGCTCACCCAGTACCCTGGTCTCTGCCCACGGATGAATGCAGCCAGCACATGCTGGCTGAGCAGGCAGGAGCTGCTGGCACCAGCCGAGCAGCAGGTGGGTAGCCTTTGCTGTCAGAAGATGGCACAGGGGCAGCAGCGTGCTTGCTGCCAGCGCAGAGCAGCACACACCCTTGTTCTCCAAGGTGAAAGAAATGTGTGTCACAGGGAACAATACCAAAGGGGCACCACTGCGGAATTGGGCGTGTGCCTCCTGGGGGCAAGTGCTAAAGCTGCCCTTCAGTTGAGGTTTCAAGGGTAAGCCACTGCCCTTGGCAGACTACCACTTCTGGGGCAAAGAGACAGATCCCAGCAGTGTGGACCCCCTGTTGCATCCTGCTTTGCAGCTGGCAGATGCCCTGTTGCCCACTTCCCTGGCATGCATGGGAGGAGACACACTATCAAGAATCGACCTTCTGCATAAGCCCTACTTTAAATCAGCCTTAAGGAGAGAAGCTACACCCGTTAGCTCACTCTGTTTAGACTGAATTTCTTGCAGAGATAACAGTGTCTGCAGTGATCTTCCAGAGGCCTTCACATGGAGGCCTCTGTCTCTGTTCCAGTAATAATAAACCTTGCCTGGCAGATAAGACTGAGGAATAATACCACATTTAACACTTTGATGGACTTCAAGGATGTACAGCAAGAGATGGAGACAATTGGGTGTGCTCAGTCCTGAGAAGGCTAATGGTAGAGGGAGGGGGGCTCACATCAAGGTCTTTTACTAGTCAGTTGGAGGGAACAGAGAAAATCCACCCCAGCTTCTTGAATGTGTGCAGTAAATGTGTGAAAAGCAAAGGGCACAACTTGCAATGAGGAAATTTCAGTTAGAAATTAGTGGAAAAAAATTCACTATGAGGGTGGTTAGACAGTGCCATAGAGGGCTTGTGAAACTTCCATCCTTAGAGATATTCAGAGCTTGGCCAAGCAAGGTCCTGAGCAACCTTGTATGTTCTGATGCTGCTTTGAGAAAAGGTTGGGTCACAGACCTCCAGAGGCTCCTTTCTATCTAAATTGTTGGGGGACATCACAGAATCATAAAATAAGAGCTGCACATCACATTTGTACCCTGCCATAATAGTGTGTTCCCACGATCAGCTACAATGGAGCTGCAGAGGCAGCACCTGTATCTCTGTGAAAAAGGCTGCAGAAAGCATTTTTTTGAGGGGAAAAAAGAAAGACAAAAGGAGAGCTCACAGGGTTTGACCAGGCTAAGGGTTTATCTAGCAAGCCCACCTGACACTATTCTGAGACTTTGGAAGTTTTCTATGATCTGAATTAAGCCTGTGCCAGTGCCTACCAAAGTCTCATGTCCTGTGTTCTGTATTTGATTGTTGTGAATATCTCTGAGGCAAACTCAAGCAAAGTCAAATCTTAAAAGAATTTTTGCCTGAGGAGATTGTAAACATGTGGGTAAAGGACTAATTAAACTCTGCTGCCTTCCAACATCCCTGGCGTTATGTAGCAGGGACAGGGAATCAGTTTGTTTACAAGGGTAGTTTATCTACAAAATGGATCTAAATATGAACATTTTCCTTTGACATATTGTGCAAATTTCTTTGGCCTTTAAATCTGTAATACACACATCAATTTCAGTTGGGGAAACGCAGTTCTACCTAAAACTAAAGGGAAAATGAGATTAAATGTTTATTTCTAGTTAACTGCCTAACTCATATGCTGACTAATATAGCAAGGAATGCTACAGGCAAGTCTTTCTGATCTTGAAGATCATGTAATAAAAGTCTACAATCACTTTCTCCCTTCTTCCAAAAGAATTTTGGTGTTACTGAAGCAGGAGATACTGTCGTTGTCAGGCTTGAATACACAAGAACATTGAGGGCGCTTAAGGTGGTTATATTCATACCTTAGTTAAAGTGTCTTAACACTGTTCCCCACTATAAGAAGTTATGTTTATTCAGAGTTTGATTCAGCATAGCTATCCAAAAGTTAGTTATTTAAGTCTTGTAGCCTCTTGTCAATATGTAACCAGAAGAGAGAAGAAAATGTTTCCAGGAAGGGACAATGCCTCCCACCCTGATGGGCAGAAGATTTCCCTTAGTAAATATACACCTCAGAGTACACCCTCTTTCTCAGAATTGCCAGCATCTAGGCATTTTGAGCTTATGAGCGCAAGATGGTAAGAAACACATTTATTTTTCACAAGAAACACGTGGATTTTTCATGGCTTTTTGTTCACAATTACTCTATATTTAGGCAGCAAAAGATCCAGTTAAAATAATAAGCACTTCTTTGCTTTTCTCTGCTTCAGTTCTCATCAGTCTGGACAATAGGAAAGACTCGAGGAATTCCTTTCCTAAACCAGATTTCTTTTCTGGACAAAGGATTTCTTATCTTCTTACTCACAGGCTGTTTCTTTTGCCTGGTTGCACATTTAAACAGCATCACCTCCTCTATAAGTGTATTTTATCCTACCTACAACTTTCCTGCTCTTCAATGTTATTTCATTTATTCATTCCAGTGCCATGATTCAGTTTGTTCTTGATGCTGCTGGGAATTTTCCCTTCCTTGTTTCTCTCTTGTTGTGTTCTGATCTCCACTACAACCCCAGATCACTTATTCTCCTGGTGACAAGGCTAAGAAAATGTCCCCCAAAGTATCTATGTCACAGTAAGCAGCAATAAAGCTGGAGGATCAACACTGTTCCTGGACCAGCAGATTACGGACATGGGTGTGATGGGATTGCAAATGTATTAAGCTGTGCACTTAGACCACGTATAGCAATTTTCCAACACAAGCTACAATTTGCAAGCTCTGATCTTCTAAGATGATACCCTAAGGCATGCAGCCCATTCTACCATCCACTTCTGTGTACATCAGCAAAATATCAGATTGTGAAGGCCTCATTTATGATAAAGTCAAGGAGAAGAAGACAAAACAGGCAAAAAATTACTATGCTTTGGCACAGGCTGCAGCGCTGGCAAACTTTTAGATGCTGCTGAATTATGTTTTAGTCTGTAAATCACAGACCCATGCTATAGCTTTGAATTTCTTCAAGATACTCCTGCTGGTCAAGGGTCTGGTGTGCTCTGGCCTCGTTACTCATTGACATCATTCTGGGGCGTACAGCCCGTTCCAGCATCTGCCTCCATGTCCTTCAGGGAACACCAGAACCAGTCTTGTTTATAGCACAGAGGAGTTGTTTTGCCACCCAGAAACCTCACACAGCAGTTTCCAGAACAAAGAGAAGGTGAAAATGTCTCTAGGTGAGACTGCAAGAAGCACCAGCAGGTCTGCACTTGAACTGAACAAACTGCTGCCATCTGATCCCTGACATCCACAAGTGGCAGTTCAAATGAAGGCTGCTATGTAGTCATGTATAAAACCCCCTCAAATCCAAGCATTTGGCCCAGTAATACTTAAGAGGACAAAAGCACAGCAGCACTAAATCTCCCTACAGTGTCCTACAGAGCACTCATATTCTCATATAAAGCACTGCTCTTGCTAAACTTGGTCATTCAAATAGGCAAGCTTGGAGAGTGTTTTCAATTCTAACAGACTGTGTTGTGTTGTCTGTTTTCATCTAATGCCTCTTTAAGGCATTTTATTTCCTTTCTAACAGTAAAAAAAAAAAAAAAAAGCACTGTTTCAGAGGACACTGTTTGCAGCAGCAAGCTTTGGTCAGTTATTTTTCCTTGCAAAATGCCTGCACAAAATTAATTTGCAGCAGCTTCTGATAAGAACATACAGTGTCAAGGTCCTGCCTGAGAGAAGCCAAGGAAAGAAGCACTGATAATTTTTTTTAAGCTTTGTTGAAGTAAGGGAAGGATCTTCAAGGACACTGTGACTGAAACAGTTGCCAAAACTTTGTCAGCTAGAAACTTTTCTCCTCCTGCCACTTGCAGGCCCAGTTTTGCCTTTGAAAAGTAACAACCTGGGGGTATTGCTTCTATAGTACTGTCTTTAATCAGTGAACAAAATTCAGGACAGAATAAAAAAAGGAGTTTAGGAATTAGTCACACAAATGCAAGCAAAGCATTTTTAGAGATCCATTCCAGCTGTGCCTGAAATCAGTGATCCCTTTCCAGTGATTTCAGCCTCACTAGTTGTGTTGCTGGGCTTCTTTATAATTGCCTTCTTGCTTAAGGTGGCTACCTATTAATCATTCTGCTTCAGTAGGGATGTCTGCCTATCCCTGTGTGTAAGAGAGAGAAAATACAGCTCCAGTCAGCATGTCCTGGCAGTACACGAAGATCCGGGATGGCCATGCAGGTACTAGGAGCTTTAGGCTAATGCCTGAGCTCTGTCCTGGTCTCACACTACAAAAGAGTTTTGCTAGAACTGGAATGAAACCCTAGGGAGAAACACCTGGGCATTTTCCCTGTATTTTGGAGGTGTAAAATAGGGCAACACATTTCACTGCAAAGCTACAAACAGCCGGCCACAGTCTTATTTTAACTAGGTGCTTTCACAGCAGACGTTTCAGAGGTGAATCTTTTTCTCCTGTGGGCTTAAATTAACTTTAATGGTACATTAGGACCATTTAATCACTTTGAATGCCTTGAGTATACTAAACAAGTACAAAATCCCAGAGGTTAGTTTTTGATACTGCAGAGAGTGAGAGATCCATGTTATGATGTGGGAGCTCAGTACCCGAAAAACCTAAAGGAGTAGAATCCACTTCACAAACCTTTAAAAGCAGCTACTACTACTATTTACACTTAATTTAATTTTAATGCTCTCTACATTTATATAAGCACTGTATTCCACAAGCAAGTGTATCTACAGAGAACTATCAGCATGAAGATTTACCTTCCAAGGATTTAGATCACATCTAGGACCACATCTAGGCTCAGCCCTTGGTGTATGCAGAGCCTTCCTCTTTGGCAGGGTGGGTGGGAGAGAGGTGGAGGCTTAACATTCATTTCCAGCAAAGGAGGCACACAAGAGGGAGGGGAAACAAAAGGGCCAAGGTGGTGCTCTGTGGTATATAAGTACAGGCAAATCTCCCCTCCTTGTCTTTTGAATCCTAGAGAGGTGGAACAGAGAACTGAGACAGACTTTTGTGGGGTTTGTTTAGCATTGAAGTTGATTTTGAGCATTTTCATATTTGTTAATTTCTCTAGTTTGTAATTGTTTGTAAAGAGCTTTTTCTTTGCATGAAAAAATGCATAAGTTATTTCTGAACAGGAATAGCTAACAAAAGTAAGACACGCTTTAAAAATTGTGTTTTGTGTAGGAGTTAGAGTTTGTTTGCCAGTAGTCTTTCCTGGTAACACCCTTTGATTTGCAGACTCCAGAGGTTGATGTCATGTGTTCATTCCTCAGGCAGTAGGTGAACCCATCAGTCTAAGCTCAAGAGACAGCCAGTTTGCCACCGAGGAGCAACTCAGAGCAATGTCTCTGGCTGGGGTAAGCTGTCTGGTGACAGGAGCAGGAGGATTTCTTGGCCAGAGGATTGTCCAATTGCTATTGGAAGAAGAGGAGGAACTGGCTGAGATCCGACTGCTGGACAAAGCCTTTAGCAATGAAGCACTTGGGAGATTTGGAAGTAAGTAACCGTTTCCTGAGGACAATTTCTTGAGGACTATGTGTTGTGGGTATATGTGCTGTTCATGTGAATAGCTTGGAAGTCTTTATCTTTCATCCAAACCAGCTTTGAAGATAGAGGTTTTATTTCAAGGAAGTTTTGCTTTATACTTCACTCTCCCTCCAAATGTAAAAGCAAGAGTTTTCTTTCCCAGACCCTGAGAGACCCTGAGGCTTCTCTCGATTAGAAGAGAGACCTATATACTGTTCATGCAGTAAATAGGCTGTCTTCAACCTGACTTGTGTTATGTCAAAATCCACAGAGCAAAATTAGTGTAAAAATCTCACATTTCTGCTTGGGGGAAGGAAAAAACAGGCACTGCTGTACTGGGGGGGGAGGCATGGGCAGTGTAACCCAGAGTGTGCTGTCCTGGGCTCTCATTAGAGCATTAGAGATTAGAAGGCAGTAGCAAATCTGTGGGTGCAAATGCTAATGATTTTCTTCAACCTGTGATTAGCTTGGTTAATAGTGATCTTCTGGCTGAAAGTTGTGATAAGCTATCATAAAAATTTGTTGCTATTAATTTTATCACAGTTGCCTGGAGAGCAGAAGCTTTTTTTTTTTGCCATGCACAGGAGAGACAGGACCCATTTGCAGAGAGAAAGTCAGGACTCTGGTGTCTTTGAATGGACTGGAGACAGAACAATGAGTGATATGCCTTGTGTCAGAAACGGTCTGTGGCAGGGAAAGCGGCTCAGAGAATTATATTTGAAATGTCTCATTTCCTGGGATCCTGAGGACATGTATAAAGGGCATGTGAGAACCTAAATTCAATCGAGTTCTTAAGTCCCTACATCACATTCACTTGACAATTCTTTCCTCCATCACATCTTAACCTCAAGATTACCATTCCTCCATGCAGGCATCTACATGGGAACACTTACAGAATATCCCTGTATGATTTGCTAAGGAGCCACGATCTTTCTATATGGTTTTTAAGTGTCATCAAAGAACAGTAGCAGTTGACCATAGACCAGGTGCAAATTGCACAAGCACTTAGGATAGTTTTATACAATTTTGCCTTCCTCATCGTTAATCCTCATTCAGTGTTTCACAGAGGACTTGCTAGATGCCCTTGAGCCTTGCAGCAGCCCTTCTTGCTCTGATTTCCAGGCAGTTCCCACAGTGACAGAGCCTGCATCTGCAGCAGAGGCTGAAGGGCTTGCAGCAGCAGGACTGTGTGTGGTTAGCACTGATGCAGCAGGGCAGCCACAGAAGCATCTGTGCTGCTTCAGGCCAGTAGAGCTTTGTGGGGATAATGGAGCTTCCTGGGGAGTGAAAACGACTGCTTGTATGAGCACAGTCTTGGCTGGGCTGCAGCAAAGATTTCACTGTTCCTTTTTTGTTAAAGCTCTAGGACCTCTTTCCTTCGCCGACCTCTTTCCTTCACTGAACAGTGCCCAGACCCTCCCTCTCCTATTCTTGCAGCATTCCTCCTACCTATCTGACCAGCACAGGAGAAAGGGAAAAAAAATCAGTTATCAGAGCTTTTTCTTCCACGATCAAGTAGCAGGAACAACAAAAACTGTGGGGCTGGAGTTTTCTGACCTGCAAGGTTTTTATTGCAGGGATTTTTACTTGCTAGCATATGTTGCTTGGATTTCTTCAATAGCCAGGAGCAGAACTGTTGGGATTTTCTTTCTCACTAAGCTCTTGAGCACCTTTTACATGCAGTATCTTTGCAGAGTCAGGGCTGTGGGTAGTAAGACAGAGGAGTACGTGCAAGTTACAGCTCTTTGTGCTGGGAGACACTCAGGGACACTCCTCTTC
>NW_008630161.1:11541-29571 GCF_000691845.1 Merops nubicus | reverse complement strand
CTGCTGAGATCTTGACCATTGCACTCAGTCTGAGTAAAACAGTGGTATTTGTGGCCTTCCACAGCCCTAGGGAGTCCAGGATGATCCAATCAATGCCAAGTCCTGTGAGCTGGAGTCTACCCAGTTACACTCTGTGGTTGAGAATGAACGTCACATTGAACATGGTAGTTTGGTGCCTTGGGTTTCCGACCTCCCATCTCCACTTCAAATTTATCTTGCCTTTACTGTGCTTCCACTTATGCAATCCTTCTTTTTTTTTTTTTTTTTTTTTTTTCCTTTGATCACTATTGCACAGGCACTTCTGGAAAAATTTGAAACTCCTAGATTGTTCTCAAGAGGACTTCTCACTGTTTCAAAGCATTGACTCCCTCTGTTCTTCTTCCCCCTCTCCCCCTGAACCCTCATTTCATGTCATTTTTCAGAGGCAGACATTTGTCGATTGTGTGATGCTTTAACATCAAGCGCTTTTGCATTGTTAACCCAGTACTGCTCCAAAGCAGGAGGAAAGTAGAGGGAGAAGGAATTTTTTTGTTATTTGATTGTTTGCTTGTTTTTCCCAGGACTTCTGATAGGAGAATTTCCTGGTCTGGGAAACTTTCTCCTGGCTTTTTGCTCAAAGTTATAGACATTCATTTGCCTTTATCACTGCACTTAAAGCAGGAAGGTAGAGTAGCAGCAGAACATCCCAGTAGCTGAAATGGGGACAGAATAAAAATTTTAGCTTTCTTGAGCCAAAGAAGTTAATAAATTGCTTTACTCTTTACAAATCAAAATAAGATGAAAATTTAAATTTTCTCCTACAAATACACAAAGTAGAACATTTCAATGAAACCAGGAAAACTCATGAGGAATGCCTTTCCCAACCATTCACCCCACAGTTATTAGGTTCTCTATAAATGATGACTAAGAAATTCAAGCTAAGTCCCATGGAAATTGCTGTTTGCTTGAACTTTAAACAACACATCGAAAAAAAAGAAAGACGGTTTATGGCAAATAGTCTGACAGGGCTGCTGAGTCAGTCACTGCTCACAACAGGACTCAATTTTATTGAGTAATCATTGCATTTCTAAGCAAAAACCACCCTGTACCAGTCAGGGAGCACTGCTTACAGCTCTGAGGACACAGGAATCATTGAAGCAGCAGCTTTGCCAGTGGGTAGGTGTTTCCTCATGAGCACTGTATGCAAAAATGAAGACATGAAGTTTATCCTTTTCTTCCACCTGACACTCATGCTCTTTTTTGATACCTGGGCAATGTTTTGTGCAAATGGGAAATAAGTTTCTCTCTACTGTCCACTTCAGACTGAAAACACTGTCTGCCAGTCATTTCTTCTTTTCTCTCTCTGTTTCCAAGCTCACCTGCAATTTTCTTCTTCACCCAGAATAAAACAAGATCAGTCTGCTGATTCCTGACATCTAGCTGATGCTGGTAAAGTGAACAAGGCCCATATTGTACTTACTATGGCAATTTCTGCTGGCTAAAGTGGAATGCAGGGGCAGCTTTCATACTTTGTATCACACACACAAACTGCAAGCCCAGACAATGTACAAAGCAGCCAAGCAGCAGCTCTCTAGTGACTGATACCAACAGTCCCTCTGATCAGTTTTAAAAGGGAGCGATCCATTTGCATTTTTCCTGAAAGCTTTGACTTTCATACATATAAAATTCAATTTTTCTAACTCCAGCCTAGTCACAGTGACCACTCTGAAGAGGCCACATATCAGAATTTACATTGTGAAAACCATGTATTTCAATCCTTTGGATTATTATAACTCCACAAAGCCTTACTCATGGAGACTACCAACCTAAGGGCTGTACAAGGACTAATGTTTGTTAGAGCAAATCCAACTGCCAGGTTCTTAACAAAAAGTCTAGCTGTATTGTCTGACAGTTTTGCACCCCTACAGGCAGAGGTCCATGTAAACCTTCTGGAAACAGAGCCCTAGGAAATGAATGCATTCTATAAATAAAATAGCATAAGACAGCATGTGGTAGTGACTGTGCTGGGAGGGCAATAACTCTAGATCTAGTAACAGTTTTGTAAATGTTTCATAAATTTCACATCTCAGGCCAACTGACTGTGATAAAGGAAAAAAAATAAAGACCCTCAAGCTTGTTGCATCAGAATATTTCCTAAATTAATACAGGATTACATCTGAGATAAAACCATTTTAAAAGCTACTCCCACTCAGTTCCAGATCCCGGCAGCTCTCTCTCTTAGTGTTTCTTCATTAAAGACATGAGGTGAAATACTGCCTGCTTTGGAGCTGATGACAAAGCACCAGGACACCGGAGATGTCAGTCACAGATGAGGCTAGAAGCTGCATAAACTCAAGGTCTTCTCCTCCTCCTGGAAGCAGAGGGAGTCTGCCTGTGGTGTGGAGCCCCTTCCTAGTAGCTGTGCCTGGGGAGCCCTCTAGTGCAGCCACAGCAAAGAGGACTTGCTGCCATGACACCTCCTCCTTAAAGGCTGTAAGTCATTCTGAGAAAGTCCTCTCCTCTCTCATGGCACAGCTGCAGCCAGGCCAGCAGACTTCCCAGGAGGGCTGTATCACCTCGGACTATAGCTTTCTCCAGGCAATCACTTAGTTCTGGGCTCTAAAAAGGATGCTTCTGTCCTGCAAAATCTGGGGGAAAGATGGCTCTGAAACCTCGGACTGCACCTGGGTCATGCATGTTAGCTACTGGGGAGGATGAGGGCTTAAAAAGCAGCAGTGAAAGCAAGTCAGGGCTGAGGCATCTCAGGACAGCAGCCTTGAGAGTTCAGATTTGGACTGGAAAGTTGTGCATGCTGAAAATGATGCTACAGATTCTGAAATGGGAGCCGGAGCTGGAGTTAGAAGAGGCACAGTAAGTCCTGGCTGAGGTACATGAAAACGATGTGTCAGAACTGTAAGTAATGTATTAGAAGAGCTGCAATATGGGCAAGGCAAGAAAACAGGTGTGAAAACAACTCTGTGCACACATCTGTGTAGGGAGAAAGATCATTCCTCACCTTGAAAACAAAAGCATGCGGTACCTGTCTGTTTGGTATACTTGGGTTAACACTTTTCTAAACAACCAGTCACCAGAATGTGCATAGCTAAAACTACTCTCCTCCTGAACTTTAAAACAGTCACACCTGAAGGAAGCTTCAGGCACTTGTTAGCTGTCAGGAAGACTTTTCTTAAAAAGGAAAAAGAAAAAAAAAAAAGAAAAAAATTAAGAAACATATTGAATATTGGCTCAAAAAATATGGTAGGTAATGTCAGGTAGACGTCTATAGCACTGTAATTAGCACTCGACAATGTAGCCGTTGGAACATGCCTTCTGTTTTGCTAGCCTTAAAATATTGCCCCTTTGCCTGGGTGCTCAGCAGCTCCCAGGCACAGCATCAGCATCCACACAGCCCTTTGTCACTCCTTTCAGTGCTCTTCTTGGGATGCTCATAAGGTCATCTTTGTTTTCTGCTGCTCTTGCAGAGTTCCAGGGTAAGACTGAGGTGAAAATCCTGGAAGGAGACATCCGAGATGTGACATTCATGCTCCGTGCCTGTCGGGGGGTTTCTCTTGTCATCCACACAGCTTCCATCATTGACACCCTGGGCCTCATAGAGAAGCAGATGCTCTGGGAAGTCAACGTAACAGGTGCGTGGGTGAAGGACCTTCCTCAAAACCATGTCTATTATGTCCTAATCATGATCTGCTCAGGGAAGGGAGGATGTGACCTGTTCCTCTCAGCCAGATTAACTGGGCTGTTCTGCACCTTGCACAGCCACACCTCTGAGTGCAAAGCATGCATCCGTGCAGCCCCCTGCAGCTCTGGCCCTCTCCACATGCAGCATGCCCTGGTCTTCTGCTGCAGGGTCATTCACTCTTGTCAGCACTCACACATGCCCATCCTGAACTCCTCATAGGCTCTGCCTTCAGTGGGGACAGCCATAATGCCACGTTCAATGGAACTTTCTGGAAGCAATTCTCCTCTGAAATCCCAATGCAGAGCTGAGAAATTGAGAAATTCTCATTCTCCCTCCCCATGTAGCAACCTCAGCTGTACACATTTTTCAATTTTTACTAACACGAGAAGCTTCGGCTGCCATTACAGCAAACTTGCATTTCTACATCCCAGATGCTGTGGTTCTCTGCTTTGTGTGCTTTTTCTTCATCCTCTTCTCCTTTTCCTCCTATTTGCCACTATGTGTGTGTGTGCATGAGTGCAGTTCAGAGGAGCAGATGCTCTCCCACCTTAAGCTTATCACTAAAAATCCCCCAACAGACTCAAGGCTGTGGGAGGGAGGGGTTTCAGTAACTGTCACTCAGTGGTGGGATCTCCATTTCTACTAAGGGGCTGCTGTTCTTAATGAAAAGATCACATGAAGTGGGAATTTTTCGGCTTAGGAACTGCCTGTTTGGCACCAGCTGCCAGGATTTTTAAATGTTATTTCCCAAAAGAAAAAATTCATCCCTGTCCCTGAACCTGCATGCACACTGACCTCTGTGGCTGAGTTGCTTCAGGTCCTTGGTAAAGATTTGGGAAAGATGTTCTTACTCATGTGAATAGTTCTCCTGGGTCTTTGTTTCTCACATACAGAGCTTCTTCACAGAAGAATAAGGAACATATTTCTACAGGCACTGCTTTTACAAATATTGGCCACTGACCAGTGTTGAGAGCAAGAGAGCATTCTTTTTGTCGAGCTGTCTCTTACATGCACCTGAAAACCAGTGGGATGGCATTTTGGTTGTTTTAGCCTGGCTCATTGCCTGTAGATCCAGCTTGCAGACTCATTACTGCTCATTCAAAGCCACAGCTTGTCAGTGACCACAAGTTAGAGTCCCACTGGCAGCTTCTCAGGTCCCTGCTGGGGGGAAAGACCAGAAAGGCAAGTTCGTGTAAACCTGTGTATTAGGTACTATGAAAAATAAATACACAGGGATGGTAGTTCAGAAAGAGGATCTGTAAAGCTTTCTTTTTACAACCACGCTCCTGCTGCAATCTGTTTTTAACATCAGAATGTGTTGCCCTTGGGGGAGAAGGCGGGGGAAAACCCACAACAACAAAAAAACCAAAAAAACATTAAAATGTCCCCAAAGCAGAAAGCTCTCTAGCTCTGAGCCACAAATCTGTCCCATTGTTCCTTTTGGGAGGTTGAGACTTAGGCACAAAGTATCTAGGTTTTCATGAATGTTTCAGATCCTCACCCCAAGCAGAGTCTCTCCGTGGGTGTAATAAGCCCACTGGGCCTGTGCAGGTTAGCTGGCAACATCTGGCAGCATAAGAGCACACACCAGTCCTGCTCCTAGAGCAAACTTGAGGTTAGCCAGTAAATACTGCAGTCCTCTTCCTTATTTCCTGCCATTTCCATTCTGAGGCTCTCTTGGCTTTCCGGCCAGACAAGACACTGATATGTGCTTCGTAGGCTTGCAGGATGAAAGTTTTGTTTCTCCTAGAAAACAGAACTTTTATAATACAAATGTGTCGAGGAATCAGAGAGGGAGATTCACAAACCAGACAGAAGCAAACAAGTTAGACTTGCCCTGATGCAGGTCTTTCCTCTGCCTCATGTGCCATACAACGCCTCAGTGCAAAAAGGTCTTTTTAGGAAGGGAAGGGAATTTTTAGGAGAAAAGGAATTAAGAAAATAATTAAATATAATAATAAAAATAAAAGTGCCCTCTGTGAGTCAGATCCTCAGCCAGAAGGGCTTTGTATGCAAGCAAAACTTGGAGGCCTGCTCTGTGGCAGATTTACTGTATTACATGCTATGTGAAAGATGCTGAAATTCCCATTACTGTAAGATTACATCCTTTTCATTTTTTACATACAACCCTGATTTGCAAATAAAGCACATTTGGATGAAATTGATCTTGAACACATGCCAACTGTCAAGATAATGTTATATTTGTTTTTTTAAAACTTGCTATGTGACCTGATTTTATCTAGCCCTTCTGCACTTTATTATTTTCCCTCACTTTCGAAACAGCGTTGATGGCAGAAATTAAGTTATTTATTTAAAAAATAATATATTTTGTTAATTAATTAGTTTTCCAGATTGCCATGACTTGTGTGTCACCTAAACATAGTGACTTGCGAGAACCCACTTTTCATGTGAATCCATTCCCAGCTGTGTAATCTTTTTCCTTTGAACTTCTTTAGTGTTTCTTAAAGCCTCATCCAGATTTATTTTCCATTTGTTTCAACTTCTTTCTTTTTCTTGTTCAAGCTTAAAAAAAGGAATTTTAGTGCCCTAACAATATTCACTTCAATAATTCTTCCCGTTTTTCACTCCTTAATGGGTCCATATTTTGCTGCCAGTATTCCTTGGTCCTCTGAATCTCTTTTATTCATTATGTTCTCTTTAGCAATGCCAGCCTGCTCTGCATCGTGCTGCCTTTAGTTGTTCTAACAGACTCGTTATATCATTCATGTAATTCACAGCTAGTCTTTAATTTTATCACCTAGATTTTAGGCCACGCCCTTCTGCTACCATGTCAGATATTTTGGGTCAATGTTCCTTTGCTAGAGACATTTTCAAATGTCTTTGAGCTGTATCTTCTGTTCCAGAGTCACTGGTCCTTTCGCACAAAATTTCTCTCATTACACCACACACAACAAGTAATGTAATTTTGCTTCAAACCTCAGAATAAAAAGAGCCTACTTTTAATTAAAACAACCCAATTTATTAAAATATTTGTTTTCCCCTCAAATGTGCTTTCCTGCCTTAACTCTCTTGGCTACTTGAAAAACCTTGAACATGCCAGTTTACCTCTGATTTCCTTGATGAAAGCATTACAACAAAATTGTAAAAGTAAGAAATCCTGTATTACTGCCAGGAGGCATACATACACACAATCAATACTTTGCTTGCTGCACTTTCTGATCTTTGGCTAGGTGTTATCATAAGTTGTTCTGACACCAGACCTTTCTCTTCAAGTCTTCCTCCAGAGCCAGTTGAAAGGCAGGTAGACTCCCACTGGGCTTTTGGGGGAACTTTCAGGTCCCACATTAATTCTGTCCCTGCTTAATGAACCACCCAAAAGCATCCTCAGGCCTGGAAAACAGGAACTTCAGCATACAGAATGGCTGGTACCTAATAAGAGGCTCCTCTGCCTTAAGCCAAGTCAATGCAACCAACAGGCACAAGTGCCCACATCTGTGGTCAGTGTCCATGCTAGCCTAACAGCAAACTTTGACCCTTGCAGAAAAAGCCCCACAACACACGATGGAGTGTTCATCCTTGTTTGACTCTGGCAGGTACACTGATACCACTTCAATACAGATTCAGAGCAGGTTCAGTTTCATTGAACACGCTGCCCCGTTCAGGACAGGATTCTTCCAGCTGCAGAGAGCAGAGATCTGGCCAAGCTCCAGCCAGAGACACCGCTTTTTATCGAAAAATCCCACTTTTTCCTGCTTAAGGAGCACTAGACTGACGTGTGTGTTTCTCTTTTGAAGGTACTCAGCTGCTGCTGGAGGCATGTGCCCACTGTAATGTCCAGTATTTTATATACACCAGCAGCATAGAAGTGACAGGCCCAAACTACAAAGGTGACCCAGTTTTCAACGGTGATGAAGATACAGCTTATGAAAGTATATTGACATTTCCTTATGCCCAGAGTAAGAGACTGGCAGAGGATTCTGTGCTGAAAGCAGATGGTCAGGTGCTAGAGGATGGCAGTGTGCTGATGACCTGTGCCCTGAGATCCATGTACATTTTTGGAGAAGGGTGCCCATTTCTTCAAGGTCATGTGGATAAGTGTCTGTTGAACAAAAACGTCTACTTGCGCTTCTCCAGGAAGGAGGCTCTAGTGAACCCTGTGTACGTGGGGAACGTCGCCTGGGCACACGTGCAGGCAGCCAAAGCCCTGCGGGCCCCACAGAAAGCCAAGCACATGAGGGGGCAGTTCTACTACATCTCCGACGACACTCCTCATATGAGCTACGCAGATCTGAACTACGAGCTGACCAGGGAGCTGGGGTTTGGAATCGAGCCCCGGCTCCCCATGCCTCTGACGATGTTGTATTACTTTGCACTGCTGCTGGAGATGGTGAGCTTCTTGCTCCGGCCCTTTGTCAGATACATCCCCTCCACCAACCGTCACCTGGTCACTCTTCTGAACACCCCATTCACCTTCTCTTATAGAAAAGCACAGAAGGATTTTGGCTACGTGCCCCGCTACACGTGGGAAGAAGCCAAGCAACGCACTTGTCAGTGGATTGCTTCTATGGTCCCACAGAGAAGGCTGTACCTGAAAAGCAAGGCTGCCTAAGCCTAAGAGGAGCTGAGACCTGGCTATATAAGTAGGGCCTTAGGCTAGAGGTGAGCTGCATGAAGAGCAGCAGTAGCAGCAAACTACAAAGCATTTAAATTAAGACTTTGTGTAAGTGGTGTAAGACCCCTCATAACCCCCCATCCCAAGCCTTGCCAACCCAGAATAAATAAAAGTGAAATGTTCATTTGTTTGTTGAATACAGACTGATCAGGGTAACTTTACTGTATAGCCCATGTCCACATCCACTTCTACATCTTGCACAGGACAAAGCCATTATGTTAGTAAGACTCCCCACAGTCCATGGTGTGAACACATCCATCCTTTTCACTCTACACCACCTTTTAAGGCTCTCGTAAAGCACAATTAATCCTAGAACTATGCTTGCACTTTACAAATATGTTCTACTCACCTATACCCTACTCACTCAGCTCTTACTGTGTAGAAGCCACCTGACTGCAAAGCCATTACAAATCTTGTTCGCTCTTTCAAGAACATTGTCCAGTTTCATGTGGCATTCAGCTGACAGTCAAACTTGGAGTAAATTTGGGCATCGTAAGCATTGCGAGGCCAAAAGCATGATGTAAGTGCAATGTAGTTTTAGTTAGGATGGTTCGTGGAAGGAAAAAAGGAGATTTGGTCAAGTGAAGACATCCTCATCATTCTCATTTTCCTAATTACCAATGTTGCAATAAATCTGATGGCTGTCCAGCAGAACGGCTTCAACATGATAAAAAGAAGAAAAAATATTGCAGGACAGGTCAGCCCTGGCCACTGAAGGGTTTCCATTGCAGAGTCAAGATAAATGTGAATATTGAGAAAAAATAAACAGTGCTGCTTGTCCATCCCTCCAGAATGTCCATCTGCATGCAAGAATGCTGGTGCAGATGATGTTGAGAGCATTGCTAAAGTTGAGGTAAAGAAAAAGCCAATTTTCATTCATGCTTTGTTCCCCTTAAATGATTATTTGCCTTCTGTTTCCATCCACTCCCCACGACTCCCATTCTCATGCCTTCCAGATCCTTCTGATGGAGCTGTCTTCCTCTCCTGTCTCCTCCATTTGTGCTTTTCCTCTCTCTTCATGTTTTCTTTCTGTCTAGAACTCTGTCATGAAAAATCTGTTTAGCTACAACCCCTCTGGTCGTGTCTTCTCTCCTTGTGCCCCACCATTCACTTTCTTTTGCTCCAGTCTCCTGCATTTTTTGGCTTTTTTTCTCAGCAGATGGTTCCCTCCCATTCCCCTCTGTAAATACTCTGCCCTGCTCTGTTTCCTCCATTTCTGTTTTCATTTCCATTACCCTCCGGGACCCTTCATTTGCAGTCTGTGACCCTCCAGTCACCACCATTCATATGCTGCTCCCAGTTGCCTGCTTTCTCTCTGTTCCTAGGCAGAAGGCTCTGAGCTGGCCATAAGCCTCCAAAGACACCCAGGCAGGTAGGTAAAATTCACAGCCCTCCGAGTGCCGCTAGCAAAGCTACAGATCAGCTCCATGTAGTTACATAGACACACACATGTATCTCAGTTGCCTCCAGGGTTGAACAAGGCTCTCAGGATGTGCAAGACAAAATACTGCTGAAGGCAGTTATCAAACCCTGCTTAGAAAAGCAAAAAGAAGTTATTTAATACACTAACACCCATTATTTTTTCTGAGCTAGTGATAATTCATCTTAATGTTCAGTGAGACCAAAATGATGGGTGCAGCCATGGCTGCTCTGTCACTGAAGTAGGAGTAAAAAGGACAGTCCAGGCACATGGAAATAGAGCACAAAAGGAACCAAGAGAACAATAGTAGCAGAGCTGTTATTTAACAGGGGATGGCACATCAAAGAGCTGGAATATTACACCACGTACCAGAAAACAGGGACACTTTTGCCCAGCTTTAACGGAGCTCCTAAAATATCTACAGATGCTGCCAAAGTATAAAGGACAACTTTTCTTCCACAGTTCAACAAGTGACTCATTTCCCAAATGTGGGTTCCTGTTGCAGGAGATTGCTTTGTCATTTTTGCCTTCTCAGTAAGACAGTGGGATCTCTTCATCTCCCCAAGGGTTGTGCACACAGCAGTCAGATTTTGAAGCACCAAATTCCTCCTTTGCTGCAATTCCTCCTTTGCTGAAATTCCTCTCTATTTCTTGCTACCAGATGCCTTCTTCCAATCCCCGTGACAAGCTGTTGCTGTTGAAAGGAAGCTTATTCCCACTTCTGCTCCTACCCTGCCACCCCTCTCCCACCTCATCATCCTACTTATACTGTGACAGAGACCCTCTCCTCCCCTTGGTGCTTTCTTCCTTTTTTTCAATCACACCCTATAATTAAGTTTTGGGGTTTTTTTATTTTAAATTCCCCAATGCTCATAGACCCAAGGGAAATGCTTGCCTGCTGTTTATTTCAGGTGAAGTTTACAGAGCTGCTTGAGGTGTGTCTTGTTTTGGAAGCACTTCCCACACTCAAGATACATAAAGGGCTTTTCTCCTGTGTGGGCTCCCTGGTGTCTGTTGGGACGAGTGCTCTGCCTGCGGCACTCCACAGGGAGCACTCACAGGGCTTCCCACTTCTGTGTGTTCACTGGGGCTGGGCAGGCAGTGAGAAATCACTGAAGCCTTTTCCACGCTCCATGCATTCCAAGGGCCCTTTGCCAGTGTGGGGTCTCTGGTGATTTCTCAGGGAAGAGTTTTGGCTGAAGCTTTTCCTACATTCAAGACACGGGTAGAGCTTTTCTCCTGTGTGCATGCTCCTATGGTAAATACGGTGGGAGATCACCCTGAAGTTTTGCCCACACTCAGTACATGTGAAGGGCTTCTCACCTGTGTGGGTTCTCTGGTGTTTTATTAAATCAGAGCACCACTTGAAGCCCTTATTACATTTGGGACATTTGTGGGGTTTCTCTGTCTGCAATACTTCACGCTGCTGGAGGTTTGATGTCTGGGTGATGTTTTCCTCACACACCATATCCAAGGTGATTGCCTCCTGTAGTATCTTCTGGGTCAAGAAGAATGCTTTGGAGGCTCTCAAGGGGCTTTTCTAGATGAATTGTGTCATCCTGTCTCTCCCTCAGGGAGGTCCCTCTGGTGAATTTCTGACATGTGTTGGCTCTCACAGGCCTCTGCCTTGCTACTTCTCTGAAGCTTTATCTTCAAATGCCTTTGGTAATGTCTCATGTTGTTTCATGGGCACTGTCATCTTCATTCCCACTATTGGCCTCACCACCTTAATGAAAGGGAAAGATCCCTTCTTGTGATCTCATAAAAAATGGCCATGCACAGCTCCTTTGCTCCTTCCATCTGGAAACCACCCTTGGATGGACCCTGTACGAGACTGCAGAGCAGCAGTAACTACCACCCAGGCCAGCACTCCATCGGGAGGATGCTCTTGGCCCTACACGCTGTCTCAGGAAACAGCCTTTTAGCACCATCCCTCATCCCACTGCCTGGTAAATTGGAGCTGAGGGCTCCCTTCACAGCAGATGCAGTCCCTACGTTTGCCAGGCGCTGAGGCAAGGAGGGGACACCCTTTGCCCAGACCAGTGGGGTGGGAGAATGGCCCGAGGGGAAGCAGCCTCCTCGGTGCTCCCTTTGCGTCTTGCGTCGCACCGACATCGTAGGAAAGGTGTCTGGGAGAAGCCCCAAAGTGCTGGGGATTTTTAAGTCTCTAATTCTTTCTTCATGTTTTTTGCTGTTGGGGTGCATGGAGGGCCAGCAGAAGGTGAGATGGGTCCAAGCAGCCACCCTCACCAAGCACCCTGAGGTTTGTATCTGTGTTGTCTGTGTCAGTATCTGCCCCGAAGAGCTGAGTGTCTGCAATAAAAAGTCCTGAAAGCCCAAGGAGATGGACACCTGAACATGTCACCCTGCTGCCTGGCAGTCACTGAGCCAGCCTGGGCGTGTTGGACTCGAGAACAAGCACAAGCCCATTAAGGTATTTCAAGGGATACCAAGGGGGAGAACAGGCACACTTAATGCAAAGCAGCTGATTTGTTGCAAGTTTACACTCTAGTCTACCTACCAGTAACTTATTTATATACTCTTTGCTTGGCAGGTTAGCAAAGTGGCTACAAAATGTACTCAATTTGTAAGAGATTTATTATTTTGTAAGTTAGCTGACCAGTACCATTCATCTAATTTAATTAGTTTGTTGGCAATCAGTAAAGCAAACTATTGGTTATCAATGAAACTCTACTGTCAATAGGATCAGAGTCAGTAAGAATAATTTTACAGACTGGAAAAGAAAAAAAAATGTTAACGCTGTTTTGCTGGAAAAGTGTTTATTTACCCTTCAGGCATGAAGAAAAGGAGGAAGCAGCAAATATATGTCATCGATATTTAAATGCTGCAGACAAATTACTAATTTGACTAATTACTTCTGGTTCCAGCAGGTACAAAGACCAAGTTTAAAGACTATCTTTTGCTGTTAAATATTTTGTCAACAGAAAGGAATAGAACTTTGTTTGCCAAAATAGACCAGGAACTTGAAGGTATTTGTGTACATTTTTAGTATGTTTAGGAATGCTAAAGGAGCTGCAGAGGAACAGAAGCAGAAGTGGCTATCATGTCAGTACTGGAAATACGTGCCTGGCATTGGTATTGTTAATACAAGACACAGTCAATGGAGGACAGTTGGACAGTAAATACCAATAAGCATGTTTTTATGAGGAATCCATATTGTCAGACAACCATGACACTAGTATTTAGAGTGCAATGCAGATAACGATAAAAGTTTTATTGTTGGATGAAGTTTGATTTACAAGTTGTCCTTTTACAATATGTCATTATATGAATTAATGCAGACTAAATGATAAAAATCACAAAATAAATGTTGATTTTCTCAGTTATGATCTTTAAATGAGAACATTTAAAAAAAAAAAAAAAAGCTTTGGGTCAATTCATAGGCTTGGTGCAGAATCACAATGTGAAACTTCATGTGTAGCCTCTGCTGTGTAGGAAAGCAGAGTAACAGTGGCCTCTTAATCTGAAAACATCTATCACTTAGACATCTACAGACAATAGATTATAGCCACTGTAAAGCTAATTTGGAAATTGGGGGCACAGTAGGATGTGTTTCAAAAGAGATTCTCGTTTCACCTGCAGTCCCATCTAATTCTCTTCTTCCCTCTTTAAAGCTCTCCATCTAAATTAAAAAAACACTGGATAAATGGAATTAATGTGTGGCCGTGCTGTGGATTTCTTTCTCATATCAATGTTTGTCATTCTAGAACTTCTCACATTTCTTAAATAAAATGTGCCTCTTTTCTGCTAGCAGCAAGCACTGAATATTAAGTAGTTGAGGACAAATCTAAGAAAGGAAAAAAAAACAGGAACCAAAAATATGGGAGATATATTAAATCTCCAGCTTGGACCTGTAACAGGTGCCACACAATTTTGTGAGTGTCAGCTAAGCAGGTAGAGGGTTTACTGTCAAACAGCCAGAATCTCCTGACAGCAAGGTGCTCAGTTAACAGGCTGATTTGAACTGGGGAGCTTGCAGAGTTAGGCTTGTCTTCCTGTCAAGTTCATCTCCCATACAAAAAAAATGCAGAGAACTCTTTTGGCACCAAAAGTATTTCTATAAACCTGGTTTCTCCAAGTACACCTGGCATTGATGGATGCATCTCTCCTCTAACAACTGAAGAGTCATAGGGTGGGAAAGAGGTCTGTAGAGAATGAGGGCTGAAAGCTGAGTGCTGCTGTGCAACAGCACGTACAATATATAGTATCTTCCACCAAAAAGCATTGTAGAAGACGTTTGAGGCAAAGAAAGACTGCTTTTGTTGTTGCCTTAAGATGTTAAAAGCCAGTCTAGAAAGTTAAAAGAAAGCAAAATGCATGATGGCAAAGCAATTTTTGGTGTGATATTAGTAGTGCAATTTTATTCAACATTTCAGATCACTTTCTTCTGCATTTTGAGGGATTTCTTTGATCTTGTTTTTACTGCCAAAGCCTTTTTAGCACTTCTGCTTGAAGAATGCCAGGACAGTCCAGTGGTGCTCAGGCTACTAAAGCTTCCACAAAATTTGTTCAGCAACTCATTTAGCCCTTAATTTGTTCATCTGCTAGTGCTAACTAGAAGAACTGATCTCTTTTCCAGGTGGAGCATTATGTTCCCAGTGTTTCCTGTTGGTGCATCTCGGTGCAAACTAGCAGTCATTGCTCATGGTACCTGAGGCTGATCTGCTGGTAAGAAAGGTGTAACTGTGGAGCTGTGCAAGCAGTGCCTGATGGCCTTAGAGGTCCAGGGTATCTGTGCACAGTGTCACTCTGTAACTGCATCAACTCCAAGCACATCATATTGCACCTCCAGATGGAGCTTCCAAAAAAGGTGTAGAGCAGCATTTCTTTGTAAAGGTCTTTCAGTCCAAAAGAGTTTATAACATCTAACACAGAAGAGCTAAAGTACATTTCCTTCTGTGATCCTTCATAGGCATTTCTCAGTTTTTGTAAAGGAGAACATTTTATTAAAGTCTTAAGGTATCAGTGCACAGGAGTTTTCCTGGCTTGTTAACCAGCTCTTACACTCCAAACCCAGCATCTCACCCGTATCCCTTCTCAAGGACTTTCTCCTTCAGTAAAGCTCAGCCTGGTTTGAAGGTCTTTCTTTCAAAGTGATGCTGTAGTGCTTTCTCCTCAGATCAATTACCAAGTGATACTCTTAAGAAAGTCATCCAAGCCTTTTAAAAATTATTGCAATAGTTCTCAAGGCTAAAAGGGACAATTGCACGATCTGTGCATTCTGCCTGAATAATGCAGCCTATAGACTTTCACCTCCTTATGTCCACGCAGCCTAATAACTGGGGCCCGACTCAAGCATAATATAGAAAAGCATCTAGACCTCATCTCTAGGTGTCAAGGGAAGAAGAATGTATCACTTTGCTTGGTGACTAAGCCTTTTCACTGTTAAAAATATATATCTTATTTTTTCAGTCTAGATTTGTCAAGGTTCAGTTCTGCCTTTCACTTTCTTATTACGCTTTCTCTACTAGGATAAAAGCTTTTGAGAACTCTGAAGTTCCTCCCAGTGAAGGTACTTATATACTTCGTAATCACCTCATCACCTCTTTTTTTTTTTTTAAAATTACAGGCATGGAGCATCTTCAGTTTCTCATTACATGCTACTTTCTTTTTCAAATATATTTGCATCTCAAATTTTTCAAGGCAGTAATTCCATCAGGAGCTAGATATAAATTTTCCTGATAATGCCACATGCAACATTAGGCACATAATCTTTTTATTAAGCTAGACCAAAGGCACACATGCACCTGGGCTTTCTACAAACCACTTGTAAATGCTGATGACATAAGGAACAGAGCATACCCACCGCTATGTTCAAGACAGTCACTCATGGCAGGCTTCTTTTGGTTCATCTTGCAATTGACGTCTCTTGTCTATGAGGTTCTTCAAATAAACTTTGGCACACAGGTATTGGTAAAGCAACATGGTCTTTCTGGCCAGCTACAAGGAACGATCAAGACATGAAAACTGTTTGATGCTGAGCATAGCATGGGAGTTTTTTTTGCCTGTAAGAAGTGGTTGAGGCAGATGTTTTGCAGTTTTCAAGTTTTCTTGCTTCTAGGAACTTTTCCTCAGACCTCTTAAATTTACTAGTTATGTATTTACAAAGTCGTTACTTTTACAATGATCTTATTTACTTTGAATTCTCTGTTCATGGCATTGCTATAAATGAGGGAAGGGAAAGAAGGACTCACAGCAAGAGCTTGATCACATCTTGTAACAAGTACTGTGATAGACTGCAAACTGACCAGGTCCCACTGTGGGAGACAGAACCCCAGCTGGGATCTCCTGTCCCTCTGGTTGTACTGGCAGTGTCTCTGTGTGGGACTTGGGCTGTGGGAATGGCAGAGAGTGGGCAGATGTGCTCTGCTCTCCAAGCCATGATGGACATCAGGGCCCAGGCTGCTGGAAGTAGAGGTACCAAGGGCAAAGCTTTCTGTTGTAGTGGAAAGGCAGGTGGGAAGTGGCCACTGAGCACATCTGGGCTGACACCTTTTTCACAGGGAAAGGTGTTTGGGCAAGAAACATCATGGACTGATCGCTGGGTGGGGTGGGTGCAGCCTAAACCTGTGCTTTTTGTTGTGTGTCCCCTCCCTGCAGCTCTTGGGTTAGGACAGACTGGGCAGAATGAGATCAGAGCCTAGTACTTCCTCCTTGGTGGCATCCTTTGCTTGGAAAGGAAGGAGTTTAGGATTAGCTGTTTGATAGGACTGATGCTTGCTTCACACAGTTTACATCTGCTGGCTCTGCTGGTCTGTGCCTCTCGCTACCACAAGATGGTATCTTCAGCGATTGTTTCCCCTCACTCGCTCTGTGAAGCCCAATTTAATATCCTGACTGCTGTATTTACAAAGCCTGCACCTTTACCACAGAGAACACAGTGCCAGGCTGCTGGTGCAGGCTGCCTGCTGCTGGGTATGGTACCTTCAGACAAGCAGAGCCAAAGGATTCACTCTGATACATCACACCCTGCATTCACGCAAGTATCCACCTCACCTCCTCTCCTGCTAACATCCCTGGGTGCTTTGCAACCCCTCTTACAAGTCAAAATGTCACAGTGTAGCTTTAGGGGAATGGTTTAGATGCATCTATTTGGAGAATTAGTTTCTGGTTCATCCTCTAAAGATTGTTCAAGTAGGAATGACGTTTAGCTATGACAACCCAACAACCAGAGCACAGCCCAGATAGTGTCTGGAAGAATCTCCCAAACCCAGAGTGCCACTGTCGAGCTTTCTGTTCCTATCTGAAGACAAATTGGTTACCATACTGGCAGTCTGCCCAGGCCTTTCTGCACAAGCAGGTATGTAGCACAGCATTAAAAATAAAACCCCCAAGTTTCTCCCTTCCCTTCTCCCTCCAGCACTCCTGAAGGGAGTGGTAGAAGAACTACAGGTGACAGAATTAAGGCTGAGTGTATAAATCCCATTCATTATTCACTTTGGAGTGGAAAAATAAACCCACTTGTGTAACAATCAGTGCAACAACCCAAAAGTAACTGTAGGTCTCACATTTAGATCTCAGAACATTGTACGTGGACATCACATATTCAGTGTTCCATGTTGTACTTGGTTACTGTGAACCCTCTCACTAAGCCCACGATGTTGCCAGTTGTGTTTGAACCTGAGCAACCAACAGAAGGTGTTGCCCGGTATGACGGGGGACTGAAGGTCTGTGTTTGTATCAGATTTAGGTATTAACAAATTTGCTTTCCAAAAAGCAAGTTGCCCTTGCTTTAACATTTATAGCAGTGTTCAGGGCGAGCTTAATGCAGCAGTGCTCACTCTTGATCATTCAATGATACTGGTATAAACTGCTGGAACCTCTGCCAGATTGGGAGACATGCCAAGTTTTCTTTTGCTTTTATTTTTAAGGGTGTTTTTAATCATTATGAAAGAAAAGGGAAGAGGTTGGAGATATTAAATGATGAGTAACTGACCTAAAGGCTCAAGATAGATAAAAAAAACCTGCAGAAGACTCGGGAAAAGTTCCTTAAACTTATTATTTAGAAGCAATCTCATCATTCTTGCAGCCTGACTCAGATCTTGAAAAAATGAGGTTGTCAGGCAGCTAAAAACTGAACTATAGTCTTTTCTGAAGAGAAGCCAGTTGAAATCCCACAGCATCCACAGAGGTTACCAGATCCTCCCCATCAGGTGTGTTTACTCCCCTCCAGGAAGAAGGCTCCTCACAGTCACCAGTTGTGTCCCACATCAGAAACTCACCACGATCCTTTGTGTTGATGTCCTGACCTGTTCAGGGCAGCCTGCTCTGCCCTTTGCA
>NW_008630161.1:0-11510 GCF_000691845.1 Merops nubicus | reverse complement strand
TGCTGAACCTCGCTGGCTCCTGAAACAGGGGACTTCTAACATCCTGGTGAGTCAGCTGCATCAGGTGTTCCACACACAGAGCTGGGCAAAGGATGTTCAGCATTGGAAGACAGACTGTGAGTGTCTGACATTTGAACCTAATATTCATATGTCACCAGTTTGGAAGTTAGTCTCATATTATTATTGAAGCCAAATCATGACTTTCAAATTTTGGGCTGACCAGCCCAGGTATGCCTTGAGCACAGAATACAGCAGCCAATAGAGAGGTGAGGAGGGTGATACCAGCACCAGAGTACAGCCAGACACATCAGTGCCCTTTCCAGACAACTCAAGCTGGCAGAGAAATTTCTACTGCAGGGGCAAAATACAGACATGGGTGGAGCATCTTTCTGCTGCAGCAAACAAGCATCTGGCACTGACCACAACCTGTTTGGAGGAAGCATCTCCAGGGCTATGCACTGTGCCCTGTGAGAAGGCTGATGCATTTTCCCCATGAACTCTTGCTCTGTTAAGAAATAGCACAAACAAGAATTGGAGGAAATCAGAGGCAGTATAGAGAAAGATTTACTTAGACTACACATCTGGAAAAGCAGTATTTGTGTATTATTTAAACTAATAAAAATTGATGTAACAATGTCTCTTGGATGTGGCAGTAAATTTTTCCCTGCTGTCATTGAACTCATCAGAGTCTGCTTCACAGGAAAGCGATTAATTCCACAAGTTGATGAGTGGTGAGTATTCAAAGATTTGGGGGATTCTTTTCTTGGGAGAATATTTCCAGTTCAGCTAAAAAATACCTAATGAGAACCCGAAAACCTAACCTTGCTGTGATACAAGGAAGAATACAGTGTCTGAATTTACAGGAGCTTGGCATAAGGCTGTAGTAGGCTATAGTATTAGTTTGGTATAAAAGGTTCCCCAAGTAACACTGGTTCTAAGACTTGAGCATACTAATAGCAAAAATGTCTGGGTTCTTTGAAAATTTTTGCCCAATTAAAGTGTAAAAAATGCATAACTATCTATCAGTGCAGATCTAGGAGTACACTTGCAAAAATGCCTGAGAACTGTCAGGGAAATCCCTTGATGTAAACATTAATTAGTGTAGAGACAATCCACAGACATAAAGCACGTCAACTAATAATGGGATATGTACCCAAATAAAGGACAAAACCAGAATATAATTGTATGCAACAGTATCTTCAGAGATTAGCCCTCTGAGGGTACTGATGATCTTTACCTATATTGCTGTGTAAGAATCATTGCACAAAGGACTTTATTTGAGAACTGTACTACTCTTCTATTTTGGCATCACATTCCTTGTTCCTCATTTCTTCTGAAATCACTGAAGTGCAGGGTTTAAACCCCCAGCCCTTAATGAGGGTTGGCATATGGATGATGTCCACAATCAGGCAAGAAAAACCCTCCAGACTGATTTTCACCCAGGGCCTGGCCAGCCTTGGGTGGGAACTGGTTAGGAGATCACCACCAGGTTCCCCTGTCTTCCACAATCACAAATTTTCAGATAAAAGACTTTGGTGTCTTGTGTTGGTAGCACTAGGTTTCAATACATTGCAATCTGTTTCTGATTCAGTCACTGCAAATCCAGTGCTGAAAGGTAATTGGATAACCATGTTAGAAAAATTCATAGCAAATATTTTGGTTATTTTCTATCCATCATTACTCAAACATCATAGCAAGTGTGAACTAATTACTCCCATATATGTATATAAGAAAGTCTGTCTTTCTGATCCAATGGCATTTTACACTTGGGCCGCAGTAGACAGTATAATTTGTGTAATGGAATGCACAAAGGAAAGGGCTTTTGTAAATCCAGCCTTAGATACAGAGCTCCCATAGGAGCTCTGGAATGTAGGACAGGAAGGGACCTCCTATAGGCCTGATTCAGGTACCTGAAATTGCAGGCAGGCACACAACATCACCTTTTCTTCAGCAGATCAACATGCTTTCTACTTCTAGGACTGCATCAGAAATTATTCAGATAATGCAGGTACCAATTCATGCGGTTTTTTTTGAGGTTTGTTCTCCAGGAAAAACAGCTTTTTTTTCTCTTCCAGGATGAGCCATCACTTGATGTGTTATGGACAGCTGTTATCTTCTCTGTCAGTCTCTCATTTTGCCAGGCTAAAGTCTTCTTCTCACCTCTCTTGACACCAACTCTCCATGCCCTGGTAAGCCTAAACACTCCTGTCTTACACCCGTTCCACTGAGAGGAGCCCTTGCAAGTAGGGGTGACCAGACCCACACAACACCGTGTCTCAGATGTGTTATCCTGCTTTGGACAGCACTGAGACGTTTTTGGTTTCATTACAAATACCCTGCCAATGCAGGCATGGTTTGCCAACACCACGAGGCTCTTTGGCAGAGCTTGTTCTGCACACTGACAGTCTCTATTGATTCAGTAAGGTTGGACAGAATAGTTTTGACCCAGCATGGCCATTCTTTTATTTCCACTTGCTTTTTTTCACCTTGCAGTGGTGATCTGTGTCATTAGGGCTGACTGTATGTTCAGGTCTTTTTCAATGCTAATGATTTTAGACTGACAACACCACAGGTTATAGTGAAAGGCAGGCTTTATTCCTAGTCCCTGGAGGAACAAGTCTGCTTTTTGACTTTTTAAATATCTTTTTTTTTTCTGCTATTCCAGGCCTTACGATTATCTGATCCTTCATTCTGTTTATTGACAGTTCTCCCTAACTTTCTTTTGCTGCAGACAAATTCTTCTTGCCATTACAGATTTGTCCTGGTACCAGGATTTAGTGACATTCACTACAACACCTAAAAGCTTTCTTCTGTTTTATAATTCATTCTTTCTCCTTTATCCAGTACCCTATCCACTGTGCAGCTTTTGTGTCAAACTTTTCAAGACAAATTAACCAAGATTTAGTATTGCAAATGTCATTGAAGGTCAGTTACATGAGATGGACCATACATCATTCATCTGGAGAATGATCTATCTTACAAAAAGTAGTATCTACTTACCCTGAAAAGTTTTGTATTTGTTATCCTAAGTAATTCTGCATCTTCAGTGACTCTTTTCTTCAAAATACATTCTGTGGCCTCATGGATGGTTCATGTTAAACCAGAAGCTCTGTAGAGGGATTCACAGGAATGTTGGGAAGGATCCATACACCAGTAATGGCTGGGTTTATCTGTCCATGTGAGAAATCCTCCTTCACCTTACCTCGTGGAACCTGCACACAGGCCTCTGTTGCAAGTGATGCAGCAGATTAATGGTGTCCACCCATATTCTTTGGGGCTTCCTCCACTGATTTCCTTGCTGGAGCTTCAACATGGATTGGTGGAGAGATGAGTGTGGAGATGCATGCAGCACCAGCTTGTGGAATAAAGGACTGAGGGACATTCTTCCTTTCTGTACCTGTATCAGTAATGTAGTTCACATGGGACTTCTGTGTGATCCCAGTGTCAACACATGATGCTATTTTCTCAGCCATGAAGCAGCTCACCCTTTCTGGTTTACACGGTAACAGGCAGACATCATACTTGTCTGTAACTACCTGTACAATGGAAACCATGCAAGAAAAAAACCTGTTTGCACACACGGACACACACTGCTTTTTTTCTTCCTCCCCAAATCTTTTCCTGAATTTTTAGCTGCAAGTACTTTAGCTATATGAGTGACCACTCTTCTCAAAACCTTTCAGACGGGAGTTTGCTCAGCCTGAAATACCGTGGTCAAAAAGACTCTTGCTCTTCACGTTAAATGAAAGAACATACCACCCTGACCTTCACACATCCCACATGTGAACTGGCACAAGCAGAATCATATCTCCTTTCTAAAACCCACAGAACGCCTACAGCTTTGCACTGAGAAGCCAACTCACAGAACTACAAGATGAAGGCTAAAAATAACCCATTAACGATTAATTTTAGAATTTTAAAATACAGCTAATCTATATGCCTAGGAAAGGCACACGGTCTCCAGGAAGGAGCACACACTGTCACTGAGTCTACAAGGGAAGGGAAGTGGGGGGGTGGCTTGCAGGCTGTGTACTAGGGGAGAAATAAAAGAAGGTATTTGCTATGAAGACAGAGGACTTTCAAAGAACGTGTTTTAGAATAGATAGAAGCAGAGGAGTGAAACACATGTCTGTTGAAGATGTAGAGACAATGCAGTGCAACGACAAGGACAGGATCCCATCTGAAGAGCAGTGAAGCCTTCAGCACTGGCCAAAATGTTACACAGAATGATAGAGAGCTTGGATATTGCTCGAGCAGGGGGCAGAGTTTTGTGAATTATGGCTCAGTGGCTGAGCTGCTGGGACAGTGATAAGCGTAGCAGACATGCTTTGGTTCAAGAAGTGACCTTCACTGAGGTGTCTTCAGGGCTGAGCACACCACAGGAAGCTCAGTGAGTGCAGAAGACACTGCTGTTGTAGCAGCACCGCAGTAGGAATCTGGATGCATCATGAACATGCAGTGCTTGTGTGGAAAGCTAGTGAGCAACAGCTGGATGCATCGCTGGGTCTCGAGATGGGTGGAAACCAGGACAGCAGGTGTGTCCCTGGGGTCACCTTGCACTGAATCACAGCCCTTGGGCATCAATTTTCTCTTATGAAGTAATACTGAAGGAGGCTGTTGTATCCTGAGGCAGGAGCAACTCGAGAAGTTTGGGCTTTGGCTGTAAGTCACTGAAAGAGGATGCACAGGAGGTGGGTCATGGCACGCCACGAGGTCCCCCATGCGAGCAGTGGCGGTGGCGTCAGGCAGCAGCAATTAACTACAGCTAACGTGAACCAGAAGGCACATCTGGGCACTCACTGGTGCTGCAAAACGCAGCTCCAGCAGCAGTTCCAGGGAATTTAAAGGTGCACGCGGAAGATAATCTCTCAAAACAATCTCCTCATACCATTTGCCTTGTCAACAACATTTAAACAATTACAAACTTCTTGCTTTTCACAGAGGGTAGAGGAACAGATGGACTGACTTAATTGTCCAATTCACTGGCTATTTAGTATCAAGAAAAGCTGGGGTTTTAACCTGGTGTCTTAGGAAAAGGAAGTTTATTTAGTACCACTACTCACCTCCTGGCCCCTTTACCCTCATCACGAGGACTCTCTGAACTTTTTAGCCACTTTCACACAGAAGGTTAGAAATACTTTAACAAAAGGGCAGAAATCTCAAAGTTTTGTCAGACCCGGTGCCTTTCGCAATGGCACACAGGAACAGCCTCACTGTTGCACGTTTACCTACATCTTGAGAAAAAATTGAGTGCTACAGCAACCTGTTAGAAGTAAGCAAGGGCTAAAGGGGGTTAATTCTGCAATCGGGAGTCTTGATAAATGTTTAAGTTGGCAAAGTCCCTAGCAGAGCTGCAGGGGAAAGAAAAGCTGTGGCACCACGGAGCCAAAGAAATAGGATCAGTTTCACAGTCCAGTGCTACAGGAGGTTGCTATTGGAGGCAAAGGACACAAACTACACCTTTTTCACTTAAAGACATTCTTTATTCAATCTTTTTTTATATACAATATTATTTTTAATCTGTAAAAAGTACATATGCAGGATTTCAGGTCAGAGGCAGAAGGTTTCCACAACAGAACATAGACTTTTGCCCTTTTATTATTTTGGAGGAAAAATAATCTGTCAGTTTTAGACAAAGCAAGAATAAAGGCAGAATGCAAATCCAACCTCCACCAAGCAATAGGATTAAAGGCAACAATTCACTGTAGTAAGTTAGGCTGTCTCCTTCGACTTGGGTGGTTCCAAACTTTTCTGGGCAATTACAGACCAGTTTGTTAGAAAGGGCTGACAGCCGAAGCATCTAGTGCTTATCATCTCTGCTACAGTATGCACATAACTTGCAAAAGAGCTCGGGATTCCTCTTTGTATGGCAACTCACACTCTTGAGTCAGAAGACTGTTCCGCAAAATTCGAGGAGCGAAAGAGAGATGTCTCATCAGGGTGAACAGATCTCTGAACTGCAGTGTGGATCAAAAGCTTGCTTTCCTTCTTTTCTGCTAACAAGAAGCCAGGTTCTTATCTGACCCCTTAAAAACATGGTCTAGACCTACTAATGTACGTAACAGACTTTTTGCTACAAGCTTGTCACTCCAGCCCCGAGGTGTAGCTGCCTCACTGTTTTCTGTGGATGCCAGGTGACACTGTCGATCCTTTCAATGTTCATGCTGTTAGCCACACCTCCACTCAAACCAGGGAGAGTCACATTATGAAGGTTTGTAATCTTTTTTCCTCAGGGACATATGACAGCATCATAAAAGACAGCCAGATCAGGCTTTGCTTTGTAAATCAGCACAGGGTAGGCCTTCAATTTTAAACAACGGTATTACAGGGAGCGTGCAATCACTTTCATGTTTCAGAACCTGGACGCTCAACATCCAAATCTTAGAAAATATTGGGTTGGAGTACGTCAGGTAGGAGACAACAATCTACAGATTTGGAGCATGGAGCTAAAGGAGCCTCAAAAGTGTGACCGGCACAGGGAACTACCTGCTTTTCCCTTTACTCCAGGACACTTACTATTTTCCATACTTTTCTTAAACATTCAGTTTTAAGGACTATATTCTGCAGCACTGGAATGCATAATGTTCAGAATGCAGCACATTCTCAACACCCAGAGTATCATTCAAGGGTTTTGTTTCTGTTCAGGGGACAAAGCTAAGAAGTTGACTTCTTGGCTGCAGGACACACACAGCTCCAAAATGGTCAAAGGGAGCTGCAGAAATCTGGCTTCTTTGAAAAGTTAAGCTGTAAATGTTAGGAAAATATTTACTGCTAGCAGATCCTGACCAACAGGCAAGCTTGAGGCTTGGATTAGGAAAAGAACTGAACATCCTTGTTTTGACTGCATGCAAACAGGAAATAGACAATTCTGGGATTTCCAGGCTCTTGCCCAAATCCAGCGTGCCAAAAACATACATATTTTTCTGTTCTTTATTTCATCCTGTAACAGGAAAGGGTATTGTAGAAATTGCTAAAATGGGACAGCTACCTAAAGAAAACGAGGATTGTTTTGTTAGAGAATACAGTGCAAGACTTGGAAACGGCTAGGACTAAAAAGTCATTTTGTGCTTAAATTTACACTCTATCTTCATGAAAGTATATAAGACAGCAGCAACAGAATGAAAATGGCAATATTCTACTGTACCTTATGTACCCACAGGGAAAACAGTCTGAACTTTGTGGACACCATTCTCCAGCTCAGAACCTACTCCTCTGTGAAGGACTCACAGTGAGGGCTCATCACTTCGGTCAGAATTTTCAGGATCCACGGTGCTTGGCTATTACACATGCACCTTGCCCAGAATCTATTACCTCCAAACTCAGCTTGCTCTAGGAAATCTCAGGATGGAGAAATTCATGAACAATACTGCAATTAGTCCTTAAAATGCATTATTTTTTATAAACTATGCAAAGCAGTAGCTTCTGGAGAAAAAGGACAGTTTGTATTTTAAAAAGTGACAGAGCAGAAACTGACAGACATTGGGGGAACTGAGAAATGAGAAACAAGTGGCCTTTATTTGGTACCTGCTGCTTGGCTACACAAGAAAAAGCAGTACTGTACATCTGCTTTGAGAAAAATACCATCCCATACGGTGAAATGGCTTAGGTCCTCTATTCAAGCATTCCTGTGGCAGTGAGTTAACCCATTGGGATTCACAGAGGAATTAATTTGATGGGTGGCTCTTTAATTCACAAGAGGGGGATGGAAGAGCAGCAAAAAATAAGAAGTTTGCTGTTTCTGAGACTCCAAAACTCTGTCCATGACTTTTTTTTCCTGAGCAGACTGGCAGCCATTCTACATCTGCATCTATCAGCAGGTGTATAGGGATGGGTCTGTGGGGTGGAAAGTTCCTTTTTCCTTCCCCCCCTTAAACAGAAGATTCTGCTTTTCCTCTTTCTCCTTTGTAATCGGAGAGATTTAGAAGAACAAGGCAGCTGAGTGCAGTTTTAAGCCAGTAACAGTTCTCATGGGATTATGAAAACTCAATATGAAAACACAACATATCTGAACTTCAGAAAATAGAAAATGACTAGCTCTTCAGTAAGTCACTGAATACTAATTAGAAAAATAATGTGGGACCAGTAAGAAGAATCCATTTATTAAGCTACTTCTAATTTTAAACAATTACTTGAATCAGTATTATTTACTGTATCAATTACTTTATCAGTTCTCAAATTGTTTTTAAGATACTGCTGCAAATTACAGTAATTAACTGATATTAAGGTGAAAATATTGAGATCGGAGATTTTTCCAATCTCTACTTCTTCCTCTTCTTAAACTAAAGTCACTGTCTGCAAAAAGGCATCTGATAGCATTTTTTCCTAGACACAGGAGTAATCACATGATCTAAAGCAGGGTCAAAGATGAGTGAAGGAAAATTTGATAGGGGAAACTCTGCTATAATGTACAAGCAGACAATAAAATATGATAGAGGAAAGTTTTTCTTTATAAAACTTTATATAAAAACATTTTTTTGAGAGGGACAAAGAGCATTCACTCCCTTCAGAATCCTCTCTTCTGAATTCCCTTCTGAATCTGCTCTGCTGTAGCTCACTGAAGAGTTCTTCCACTCACTTCATTATGAAAACACAATCAAGATTTTTTAAAGACCCAACCTGTACACTAATTAGGAAGGAAAGGAGCACCTTACAGCTCTCTTTCAGCAAAGGTGCCAGTCACCATGACAAAGGGATTTGAGAGTGACAAAGGGGAATAAACTGAGCTATGATGATTCTGGAACAACAGTTAAAAAATGAGATTGAGATATACCTGAAAAGTTGAAACTTTCAGCAAGTAAGTGAAGACTGAAGCAGACTCCATTTAAGTGATACTGTCCAGTCCAGCCTAGGAGCACTTAGAAAAAAAAGCCATGCAGGTAGCAGCATCTCCTTTTTCAGAAACTAATGGAAAAAGAGACTCTTCAGTTTCTTTTTCTACTCATAGGTAGGAGATCTTCTTTCTAAAGACGATCATGTTATCAGTGTACAGGAGCACCCAGGAGAAAAGGAATTTTGTATAAATCAAAGGCAATTTTAGGCTTCTGTCACACACGTACCTGTGAAGAAGGTTCCACGAATAGTATCCAAAGGAGGAAATTTAACTTTTAGGAAAAATTCAGATTGTGTGGAAGAATACAAAGCAACAAAGTCCTGCTGCTTTGCTCACGGGGAGCATTTTTAAGTGCCACGTACTCTATCATCATACGTAATTCATGAGAGACTGTTTTTCTCATATTGTTACCTCTGTCTATTTACCTAAAAGAACCAGAACTAATAGGAGAATGTTTTTTTACCATGTGACAGGATTTGTGAGGAAGGGAAACTAAAGCTCCTTCCCGTCCCTGTGATAATGCTCCAGACTCTGCGACTGTAGCTAGCCAAATGAACTAAGCCCACACTGGTGACTGTGAACTACAAACCAAATGCTTACTGATTGGGGTTTTTTTTTTTTTGGACGTAAGCATGCAACACAGATCTTTCAGTATTATTCTGAAAAGGGAAAATGAAGACAAAATAGTTTTTATAGTTCAGAGTTTAGTTTTAATAGCTTAGAGTCCCTTAGAATGGCTGCCAGTCTGAACAAACAGATGCTCCTTAAAAAATTCAGACAGGTACAGGAAAAAAAATCAAATCCTGATGTTGCTGGTGCAGTGACGTCGCTTTTTGTTGTTGCTTTGTTCATGCCATCATCAAACAAACAAACAAACAAAAAATCTAGGTATTTGGAACCCACTCAATCTGAAGAGGTGACTGATTTTCTGTTCCTTGCAACAGTGAACAGCAGCAGCAGCAAGTTCCTCTCCCGGGACAGGAAAGCCTCTTCTTCCCTATGATGCTGCATTTCTATTAAACAGCAGATTCCATGTCTTGCTAGGGTTCAAAGCATGTGAAGTCTCTGTCCTGCAAATACCACACTAATGTGTTTTGGTCATGTATAAAACAGAACTTTTAACTTATCTGTAAGCTGAAGAGCTTTGTTTCTCACGCCAGTACTTGCTTGACTCAGAGGTCTAGTTTTAACAAGTGTCTGTTTCCTCTCCTGTTTAAAGTCTCAAGTGGTCCATGTAAACAAAACAGAGCTGAAAACAGTCTCTCTTCCTCTTCATGGAGCTGTTTTTATCAATATGCAGGATTTCCTGACAGTGTAGTGTTGGCTAAATGTAGAACAGGCAGAGGATGAGCTTCTGTGTTAAAAACCCAGTTGTCTAATGGTAGAAGGTCATCATTGGAGAAAAGCAGATACAAATACCTAGATATCAAGACAAAGAGGAAGAATGGTGAGTATTAAAGCAGAGCAACAGACAGGCAGGGAAACACAGCAGCTTCAGGCCCCACCAGTCAGCAGCTAAAGCTATAAACAAGTTACTTGCTTTCAGTCTTTGTGTAACACCCACACAACGTTCCCGATTACAATGATCTGAAGAGTCATTTTGATTATGATCAAGCCCTTCGAGGAAAAGTTGTTCGAAAGACAGCATTGTCATCTTTCCAAGTGACTTGTTTTTCAAGGCTCCTTTCAAAGACTTACAATGTATAACAAGTATCAAGACACCAAGCACAAGGATTTGAAGGACAAGGGAGCAGACAGGAACTTCGCAAAAAATTCTTCTCAATGGAATAAACCCACTCGAAAATAGGTAACCCTCTTTAATCCAAATCAAAGGTTTTGAAGAAGCACAATAGAAGTCGTTAAGCCATGACAGATATCCAACTTGTTATCACCATGCTGGAAGCTGGTTCAGCTTCTGGGGGAAGGAAATGGGCCAATATATTGTGCAGAGGGGATTCATAAATGTTGTGTGTTATAAAGCAGTGCAGAGCAAATGAAGCATGTGACAGAATTAAGGTTTCTGGACATACATAGAAGAAGAGTATTTCTTGTTTCTTTTTTCTTAATACATACTTGTGGAGATGTGGTTGTGTTATACTTTGCAGATGATGGTGGTAGGGTTGTTTGTCAAGGCTTCCAAATTCAATTGCTAAAATTCAAAAAGCATTTGCCTTGTTCCAAAAAAACTTGGCTGTGCAAGTGTAAGCATAACATCCTAGATGTACGGGACCTCTCAGCTCCTGCTACAGCTTGCTTTCCTGACATCCTGAAAGTGGTGGGTCTCTCATGAGAAGGAAGGGCTGTTGTTCCCATTAGTGGGCTCTGTCATGTCTAGAACATGCAACACATGTTGTTCCACCTCTGCTCTGCTGAGCCTGCTGTTACTTCTCTCTCTTTCAGTCAGAAGCTGGTAGTGGCTGCTGTCTGCAGTGGTCTGCCACTGCCTGATCATTGTCCCATTGCCTTTGTTTGCCAGTTATATTCACAGCACAACCTGATCAGTGAAGCTCTACTTTTTCTTCCTTTCCTCACCAATTTACTGTTTACTGATAAAAATCTGATGATTCCATTTTGTCTTGAACATCTAGTCTCTTTCTCTACATTCTTCATTTGTCTTTAAAGCATAACACCTTTCCTTTCCTCCTCACCCCATGAACCCAGCCCGTGGCTGCAAGGAGAG
>NW_008630160.1:10525-11072 GCF_000691845.1 Merops nubicus | reverse complement strand
AAAAAAAGGGGAAAAAAAGGAGTTATGAAGAAAAAAAAAAATGGAGAGAAATGCGGGGAAAAAAAGGAAAAAATAGCCAAAAATGTAATAAAAAAGAGGAAAAGGTCAAAATGATGGAAAAAAAAGTGAAAAGCGTGCAGAGAATTGCGAAAAAAATTTTGCAAAAATAATTCAAAACGGAAGAAGAAAGTAAAAAGAACTGGAAATATTTTTCAAAGTTTGAAAAATGCTAAAAATGGTCTACAAAAAAAAAAAGCCTGACAAAAGATGCAGTCAAAAAAAGAAAAAGGCAAAAAAACAATTTAAAAAAGCTAAAAATAGGGAAGAAATGGGGAAAAAAAAAAGAAGAGAAAAAAAAAGCCTGACAAAAGATGCAGTTGAAAAAAGAAAAAGGAAAAAAAAAATGTAAAAAAGCTAAAAATAGTGAAGAAATGGGGGGAAAAAAAGAAGAGGAAAAAAAAGAAAAAATTGGAAAAAAGAAAAATAAAAAGCAGAAATTGTGCAAAAAATCCTCAAACTCCGAGTCAGTGTTTATTATTTTTTATTC
>NW_008630160.1:0-10434 GCF_000691845.1 Merops nubicus | reverse complement strand
GCAGAATTTTGCCCCAAATTTTGTCATTTTGGGCCAATCCTCGCCGCTCAGCTCCGATCCATATAAATTTTAGCTTATTTTTATCAGGTTTTTTTCCCTTTTTTCGCTCCTCCCGAGTGGGAAATGGGGAATTTTTTTGCTGATTTGGCATTTTTATGATTTAAAAAAATAAAAAGGGCTGTCGGGCGGGAGTGCTGATGGAGGGGAAAAGGCCGGAGGAGGGATAATCCCGGCGGTGCCGACGAGCCAGGGGGGATTTAGGGGGGATTTGATCAGTCCCGTCCCTCGGAATGGGGGATAAAGGGCAAAAGAAGATCCCCGGGGGGAATTGCGGGGGGTGGGAGGGGATGAGAATGAGGGAAGAACAGGAAAAATTGGGATTATTCCTTCGTGAAGGTCAAGGTGGGGTTTTGTGTGGAGGCTGGAGGTGGTGGGCTCAGCCTCTTCATCTTCATCCACCTCCATCACATCTTCATCTTCCTCTTCGCCACCTCTGGGCGTGAGTTTGGGGAAGAAAATCGGCGTCGTTGAATGGGAAAATAAAAACAGGGAAATTTGGCTTAGCCAGGACTCGATGCTGTTGGCATCTGGCAGCCCAAAATCCTGGATTACCCCAAAAAAAAATTCAGGGGAAATTTCATGCTGGATTTGCAAAATAATTTGGGGAATTGATTTTAATATTCCCAACACCAAAGCTTTTGAGCTTTGCAACAAACCCCTGAGCCAAAAGGGGATTTTTTTGCCCCATTTAAAATCCGGGCAAAAATCCACACACAAAAAAATGAGTTTACCGTCAATCCGCTTTCCCAATTTCTCCCCACTCCTAAAAAAATAGAAAATCATGGAAAAATCCTCCTGGAGCTTGCCATTCCCTCGGCCTCCAACAGCTGGAAGCAGCCGTCAACATCTGGCCAGCACCACGCCCCAGTGACCCCATTGGCACGGCAGCTTTGGGCAAATTGGGTCAAACCGCGGCCGTTTTGCTCCTTGAAGGTGCAGGTTGGGACACAGTCGGGTCAGGAAGTGGCCGAAGCTGGCAAACATCAGCCCAGGTGTTGAAATTTGGGGCAAAGCCCGTGAGGAAACAGGGATTTGTAATCAAATTGTGTTGGGCAATGCCGGCCTGACCTTCCCCAGGGATTTCAACCCAAAAATAGCTCGGGTGGTTCAGTTTTCTGGTGGGATTTGGAGTTGTGCCTGGATGGGGTTTTGCCTCCGGGTCATCCCAGCGCCGCTTGGTCCGGCTCAGGGGATGTGGGGAAGCAGCAACCCCAACCCTGGAGACACCAGAGCTCTTCAGCATCTCTCAGGTTTGGATTTAACAGCTGGATCCTCTTGGATTCCAATTTTATTTCTATCCGGGACTAGTTAAACCCTTCTCCTTGTTAGGCTGGGTTTAAAGTGCATTAAACCCTCCCATCCTTGGGCTAAAGCCAGAGAGATGCTCCATGTCCCAGGAAGCAATAACACAGAATCCAATAAGAGCAATTATCAATTCCCATCATTTAATTTATCCCGATTCATAACCAGAGAGCCTTGTTTAAAGTTTTCCAGGCTGGGCAGTGACTTTTAAGCCCTAAACTGCACCCGTTTTGGTGGCTTTTCACCCAATAGAGGTGGAAAAGTTTGGGAAATAAAGGGAATTCCTAGTTTATCCATTAAAGGGGGGAAATTATCCCCTAGTCCCGGGTCTTGCAAAGGTCAGTTTTGCATTTCAGCCCTTGTTTTGCATTTTTAGGGCATGGAAACGTGGGGAGAAAAGAGGCCGGGGCTAAAAATAACTGGGTGAGTCACGCTCATGTCGAGGGAGCTGAAAACCATGGGAAGGGGAGGAGGGAAAATCCATCTTCCCTTTGGATTCACATGTTCTTGAGAGTGGATTCCTCTTCCTCCCTCAAGCAGAGAGAAAAAGGGATATACACATGTATATATACACAAATATATATACACATACACACACATATATATAAATATAAATATATATATATACATACACATATATTTGTATCTAATGCTGCTTTTCCCTGCCCTTAAAAACCCCTTGCACTTCACACACCACCCTCACACAACCAAAATTGCCCAAAAAAAGGGGTTTTTTCCCCCTTTCCTCCTAACACCGAGTTGAAATAATCCCCAATTTCTTTCCTCGAGGAGCATTTCTGGATCCAAAGGAGAGTTAGGTTGCTAACAATAATAATTAATCATTAATGATAGTAAGCGGATAACGGCCACGCCCACGTCTTAATTCGCAGGGATGCAGCTTTTTGTTCCATTTGGGATGAATTTGGTTACATTTTTCACCCCATTCCCACAGCGTGGATGATGCTAGGGAGGAATTTCAGGGACTTGGAGGGGTGTGGGGATTCAACCACCAGGATTTTCTCTGCCTGGAGGAGAAGAAGGGCGAGATAAGGACATTTTTCCCTGGTTGCTGCCCCGAGGCCATCGGCCGCAGAGTCCCCAAGGCCACCGACCTTGGCTCAAGGTCACCACGATAAGGGATGTACGAGCAAGAGTCACGAAGGCAGCACCCCAAAAACCACCAGCAGCGAAGCCTTCCTCCCCCCCATCCTCCTCCCCTCCCCGGCGTCACCATCCCAGGGGGAATCCACCCAAATCTGCTCTGGATTTAGGAATTCGCCCGGTTTTGGTTGGGTTTTTGTTGGTGGGGGCATGTTTGCAGCAGGCATTTTTGATCCAGGCTGGATCCTGCCCAAAGCTGAGCGTCCCAGAAAAATGCAGCTTTGCTCCCAGGGCTTTCCTCTCCACCCCGTGTCCCTTGTTGAGCCTGGCAAAGCCAAAAAAGCTGATTTTTCACCCAAACTGGCCCAATTTCCCTCATTTAAGGCATCCTGACAGACTGCAAGCTGCTGGTGCAGGGCAAGCATCCCCACCAGCGTCCCCAAAATGAGCTCTCTGCTGCCAGTCCCTCCTGGGGAGCCTGGGAAGGAGCTGGAGGAGGATTTTTGGGCTCATTTTCAGGGCTTTGGGGGATGTGGGTGCCACATCAATGATGCTTTAGAGGTTGGGAGCATCGTTGCTATTGCAATATTAAGTATATGGGTGGGCTGGGTGCTGCTGAGCATCTCCCTGGGGCGATGCAGGATGCATCCTCTGTGGAGAAGGAAGATCTAAAGAGCTTTTGGGATGCTCCATGGGACCCTGTTCCCTTTTAAATTCATTAATTTAATTAATAACTCATCCGCCTCTGCACAAGGGTAGGTTTTTTTCCCCTCTGCACCTCCAAAGAGCACGTCAGATGCTGGGTGTTGGCATCCCAACCTGTGCAACACCAGAAAGGGAAAGAAAAAGCTCCAAAATCCTCATATCTTGCATCAAAAAATCCCTCCAGCTCTGGGCAAGATGGGTTTTGTCCCCCCATCCCCTTGCTGGACTGGGAAGTGCCCAGTTTCTGCACTGGGAATAGGTTGGAGCAAGCTCGCTTCAGCAATTACCACCCCGCAGGAAGGTGGATTAATCCCCATTACCTAATTAACTCGCTGAATAATAATTAGTCAGGTATTTCTTTGCTCTTCAGTCATAAAACCTCTTTTGCAGGGGCATGTTTGAAAGCCAGTCCCGTACATCAAACGCGTTTCTGCTAACTCAGAAGTAAAAATAATATTCATCACCCTTGCCCTGGGGCAGAGAGCATCACCCCACTGCCCTGGGCCTCCTGTGCCAGCAGCACTGGGATGGTTTTGGGGGTCATCACCCACCCAAAATGGTGCAATTTGATTTTTTTGGGGAGTTTATCATCATTCTAGGATAATACGATTGAAGTTTTTGGGGTCATCAGCCTCCCAGGATGATGTAATTGGGGTTTTGGAGTATCATCATCCTTCCAGGATGATGTAATTTGATTTTTGGGGGTCATTATCCTCCCAAGATGATGCAATTTGATTTTTGGGGGGGTCATTATCCTCTCAGGACAATGCAATTTGAGTTTTTTGGGGGGTAATATTCTCCCAGAACCACGTGATTTGATTTCTGAGGGGGTCATCACCTTCCCAGGACGATGCCAGTTGACTTTTTGGGGGTTCTCCCAACCAAAACTCACCCGCCCTCTCCATAACCCCATTCCCCAAACTCATGACTCAGCATCTCCCAAAAAATTCCGGAGGTGGATTGCAAAACTCCTGACTTGACCCGTTCTTTTCCAAGTCGGAGGAGAAGAAAAAACCACACTGCCAGCTCGCCTCCAAAAACCAAAACCTCCCCCCCAAAACTGTCTCCGTCAGCGTTGGGATTCATTCAGCTTTTTATTTAGCCTTTATAAATAATGAAGAATAAAAAGGTTGGATGGAAATTATCTGGATTATTATTATTAGCTGCGTCAGGTTGGGAGAGGTGAAGAGTCAGCAAACAGATTCCTGGCGTGGCGATGGGCGAGATAAAGCTGAGCCTACAACCCCTTTCCTCATGGATTTGGGGATATTCTCCCTGTTTTAGGGGGTGATGAAAAGCCTCCAGTGGAAAAGAGCCCCCCCCCAAAACCACCCTCGGTTGGTTTCCTTGCAGTGCTGGGTCAGCGGCCCCTCGCTTGGCCCAATTAAAAGAATTAAAGAAAGGAAATTGGAAATGCGGCCCCCGCTGCACCTCGTCTGGGGTAATTAAAGCCCAAGGTTTTAATGAGCGGCTCATTAAACACAAAAGCTGAAGGAAAGGGAAAGTCTCATTAGAAACAAGCAGAGATGGCAGAGCGGGGGGCTTGGACCCCCCAAAACTGTGGGGTGACGTTTAGAGTCTGGCTGTGGGGAAGGAGAATCGATTTGCCATGAAATCCCCAAATCTGTATTTTTTTCCCCATATATGGATGGGAATGGGGCTGGGGGTGGGCATCAAGGAGCTTTTTGTACCTTCTCTGGGTGCTTTGCACCGTTTAAGGGTTTGAAATCCCATCTCGAGGCTCTGATGGAGCCTGATAGTTCCCGATGGCCAAACCGGCTCCACTATCTCCCAAGCTGGATTTTTCCTCCCCATTCCTGGGGGCTGAAAGCTCCAAATATTTCCCGCAGGGCTGGGGGCAGGGCCTGAGCCCCTCCCCGTGCAGAACATCCCCTGGAGCCTCTGCCAGAGATCCCCCTTCTCCTCGCTCCCAGGGCTCCAAAGTCCTTCCTGCACCTCAGAAGTGGCTCTTCCATGTTTTCAGGCTCTGCTTCCCAAGCAGTCATCCCAGACAATCCCATTAAATCTTATCCCATCCCGTGTAATCTCATGCAGTCCCGTGTAATCCCATATGATCCCATCCAATCCCATGCAGTTTCCATCCAATCCCATGCAATTGTTCCATGCCATCCCAATGCAATCCCATGCCATTCCCATGCAGTCCCATGGAAACCCATGGAATCATGTGCAATCCCACACAATCCCATGCATTCATCCCATGCAATCCCATGATATTCCCATGCAATCTCATGCAATCCCATACAATCCTCTAATGTAATCCCATGAAATCCCATGAAATTCCCATGCAGTCCCATGAAATTCCCATGCAGTCCCATGCAATCCCATACAATCCTGCCATGCAATCCCAATGCAGTCTAATGCAATCCCATGAGATCCCATGCAATCCCATGCAATCCCATGAAATCCCATGCAATTCCCATGCAATCCCATACAATCATCCCAGAGAATCCCATGTAATTCCCACACAACCCCATGCAATCCTATACAATCCTCCCATGCAATCCCAATGCAGTCTAATGCAATCCCATGAGATCCCATGCAATCCCATGCAATCCCATGAAATCCCATGCAATTCCAATGCAATCCCATGCAGTCCCATGCAATCATCCCATGGAATCCCATGCAGTTCCCCCACAATCCCATGCAATCCCATATAATCATCCCATGCAATCCTGTGCAATCCCATACAATCCCATACAATCCCATGCAATCATCCCATGCAATTCCTACACAACCCCATGCAATCCCATATAATCCTCCCATGCAATCCCAATGGAGTCTAACACAATCCCATGAGATCCCATGTGATTCCCATGCAATCCCATGAAATCCCATGCATTTCCCATGCAATCCCATGCATTTCCCACACAACCCCATGCAATCCTATCCAATCCTCCCATGCAATCCCATGCGATCCCATGACATCCCATGACATCCCATGCAATTCCCCTGGGATCCCATGATATCCCATGACATCCCATGCAATTCCCATGCAATCCCATGACATCCCATATAATCCTCCCACGGAATCCCATGCGATTCCCATGCAATCCCATGCAATTCCCACACAATCCCATGACATCCCATATAATCCTCCCACGGAATCCCATGCGATTCCCATGCAATCCCATGACATCCCATATAACCATCCCATGCAATCCCATGCAATTCCCATGCAATCCCATGACATCCCATGCGATTCCCACGCAATCCCATGACATCCCATGACATCCCATGTGATTCCCATGCGATCCCATGCAATCCCATGACATCCCATGCAGTTCCCCTGGGATCCCATGACATCCCATGACATCCCATGCAATTTCCATGCCATCCCATGCGATTCCCCTGCCATCCCAAAAGCCGCCCCCCCCGGGCAGCCTTGCTGGCACATCCTGCAGGAAGGGTGGGATGGAGCTGGAGCAAAGCCCCCGGCGTTGGTTTTTGAGCAGGGAATTCTTTGCAGGAGGGAGCGATAGGAAGATGCTGGAACAGCCAGTGCTTCCCAGCACGTCCCGGCACGCCGGGAAACCCGCCCGGCTGCAAACCTGCCGGGGGCTTGGGGGACGCTCCCGGCATCCCCAAAAAAAACCCCAAGTGCCCAAAAATAACCTTCCACCGGGGTCCTTCGGGTGCTTCGAGGCTCAATTTGGGGTTGAGGAGGGTGAGCCAAGTACGCCGGGACGGGATGGACCCAGGGTTTTTTGGGAATGTCAAAGGAAGGTCACGTTGGGATCCTGCCGGGGCTTGTGCGGTTCCCACGCAGCCGCTTTGATCTTTCCCGTGATTTTCAGCCTCCAAAATTCTTGTGGCTTTGGAATTGCACCCTGCGCTGGATATCTGGTTTATTTTTACCTCCTTTCCACCTTCCCCAGCTCGTTGAGGGGGGACAAAATTTTAGGGGGTCCTCCCTCACCTCACCCCACTGCCCAAAGACACCCCTACCCAAAAACAATACTCAGCTTTTGCAAAAAAAAATACCTTTGCTTCCCAAACCCAAGGTCGAATCCTGGCAACACCCACCCCAAAATGATCCATCCCGAAGCTGCAGAGACCTGTTCTCCTGCCTGTCCATGGGAACCCCAAAATCTGGGGGTGTCAGGCCAAGACTTGTTGCCTCCTGTTGCAATAATTGGGGCCTGTCGCCGGCTGGCAGCTGGGGAGGGCGGCCAAGCTTTGCTCCAGGCAGAGGCTGAGTCCTAGGAAGCTCATGACATCCATAGGTGCCATTTCCCACTGAGTTTGGGGGGGTCCATGGGGGGATGAAGGATGTTGGTGGGGTGAAGGGCATCCCTGGGATGATGGACATCTCCAAGGTGAAGGTCATCCATGGGGTGAAGAGCACCCATGGAGTGAAGAGCATCTGCAGGGTGAAGGACATCTGTGGAGGGAAGAACATTCCACAGGATGAAGCACATCTGTGGGGTGAAAAACATCCATGGGGTGAAAGACATCCACAGGGTGAAGGACATTCCATGGGATAAAGAAGATCCAGGCATCCATGGGGTGAAGGACATCTGTGGGGTGAAGAACATTCCACAGGGTGAAGCACATCTGTGGGGTGAAGAACATCCGTGGGGAGAAAAACACCCACAGGGTGAAGGACATTCCATGGGATAAAGAAGATCCATGAGGTGAAGGGCATCCATGGGGTGAAGGACATCTGTGGGGTGAAGGACATACATGGGGTGACTGTCAGCAGATGTTCTGAAGAACCTCTCAAGCCAGGACCCCCACCGAGAGTGCCCATGGTGGGGACACCTGCAGATGAGTTGCTAGGGGTGGGGGGTTGGATTTTGGGGTGATGCCCCCACTCAGAATCTGGCACCTCTTCCGGGATGTGGGGAGGAGGATGAGGAGGAGGATGAGGAGGAGGATGAGGAGCTTCTTCCTCATACCAAGCTCTTGCCCAAGGGTGGAGGGCAGCGGAGCCGGGCGTGTGGCGACCTGACGCCGGGGTGCTGGGCACCGTCTTGCCCGGGAGCAGGCAGCTGCCTCCTCCTGCCTCTCCCTGCTCCTCATCCCCCCCTTTGCCATTTTCTGGGGTGCCCCGGAGCTGGATTCATCCTCCAGTTCCCAGGAGGAGGGGGGGGGGTAAGCAGGGGGGTCAAGGTCCCTCCCAAGGTCACGGCCACCTCCAGCAGTCTCACGGGCAGCACACCCGGAGCTGGGGGGTCCTGGGTCACCCCCGGGGTCACCCCCGTTCCACCTGCTTCTTCAGGAGCCAAATTTAACCCATTTGCCCCCAAAACACCCCCCAGAAATGACCCTGTGGGGCCCTGGGTATTGACACCGGGAGCTCGCCAGGCTTGGGGTAGTTTTTTAAGGAAAAAATCTCTTTTTCACATTGATTTTTTTAAGAAAAGGATAAAAAATAATGAAATATTCCCTATAACCCCCCCGGGTGGGGTTTGGATCTGGGGGTGTCGGTGGGAGCAGCTGAGGGGTAGGGGCAGTGGGTGCTCAATCTGTGCACACTTGTTCCCTTTGCACAATTGCTGCCTTTGCACAATTAGTCCCTGTGCACGCTTGCCCCTCTTGCACGCTTGCTCCCCGTGCATTCTTGCTGCCCTCAAAGGCTTTGCACGCTTGATCCTCTTGCACGCTCGATCCCCTTGTGCTTGCTCCCTTTGCACGCTTGCTCCCCTTGCACACTTGCTCACTTAGCACACTTGCTGTCCTCACACTCTTGCTCCTCTCGCACGCTTTGCACACTCCCTCCCCTTGCACACTTACTCCCTTCTCAAGCTTGCTCCCCTTCCACATTTGTTTCCTCTGCAGCTCGCTCCCTTTGCCCATGTTCTTTCCCTTGCACACTCACTCCCTTTGCACGCTCACACTTGCAAAGACACCTTGTGGCTGAATAAACCCAGGGGAGGAGAACTCACCCCTTTGCCCCCCAAAACACCCCTCCAAATACACCCCTTTACCCCCCAAAATACACCTGCGGGCGTGAAGCCCCCCAGTGACGTCAGACACGCCCACTCCCTCTGACACTCTTCTCCCCATCCCCATCCCACAGAATCTCTATTTTTGGGGGGATTTTGGGGCGTGGTGGCCGCTCGCCCCCTTTCCCACGGCCCCAGCCCCTCCCGGGGGGGTTATTTTCGCTGCCCCCCGCGGCGTGAGCTTTTCTCTCCCTTCCCTTCCCCTGCCCAAGACTTCCTGGCCCGCCTGTTTGTTCCCTTTCCCGCTCCCAAATCCCGGATTTCTTTGTTCACCCGACAGTAATTTTCCATCGAGGCTCCGGGTCGGATGCGACGCCGTAAATCCCCCTGTGCTCGTGCTGAAAAATCAATGTCTTACCCCCAAAAATTCTCATTATGTTTGCAGGGTTTATAGGCACCAAACGCATCTTCATTTTTCCCACTGAATCCTCAAAATTCATTTCCAGAGAAGGGTGGAAAGGTGGGAAAATAAATCTGGGAGAAAAAGGCAAAAAAAGAGAAAAGAAATATAATTCTACATGGGAGGTTTTGCCCAGAATATCCAATTTTCCCATATTTTGGAAAAAAATGGAGTTTTGCATCCCTCGAAAGCGGATTAACATCTGGATCTGGGATGCCAGGGAACATCTGGAAGAGTTTTAGCCCTGGTTATAAGATAGAAGCACCCGGGTGGTGTTTTCCTGCTGGATGCTGGTTTGGGATGAGCCGAGGGCTGGGACCCAGCTGGGATGTTGGGATGCAGGGACTGAGCCAGGTGGAGATGCTCAGACACGACCATCACAAAATCCTCCCTATAAATATATATATGATGGAGTTCAGGGTCTTTTTTTCCCTAGAAGGCTGAAAAATACTATCTATAAATACGTGTATGGAAGGTTTGGGGTCCGGTTTGCACTAGAAAGTTGCAGAATTACATATAAATAAATATATATGGGAGGGTTGGGGGCTGTTTTGCACTAGAAAGGACAAAATTATATATAAAGATATATATGTGAGGAGTTTGGGGCTTTTTTTTTCACTAGAAAGCCACAAAATTATATATAAACATATATTTATGGAGAATTTGGGGACTTTTTTGCACTGGAAAGCCACGAAATTACATATAAACATATATATATGGGGAGTTCAGAGACTTTTTTGCACTGTAAAGCCACAAAATTTTATAGAAATATATATACAGGGAGTTCAGGGTCTGTTTGGCACTAAAAAGTTGCAAAACTATATCTATATATAACCATAATATATTATATAAATATAATAGTGCTGTGTTAATATCAGGTATATTGTTGAATACATT
>NW_008630159.1:1876-6769 GCF_000691845.1 Merops nubicus | reverse complement strand
TCAGCGGGGGGACCCCAAAACCGCCCGCTCAGCTCGGGGACCCCGACACCGCCAGCTCAGCTGGGGGACATCGACACCACTGGATCAGCGGGGGGACCCTGAAACTGCCAGCTCAGCTCGGGGACCTTGACACCGCTGGCTCAACTGGGGGACATCGACACCGCCGGCTCAGCGGGGGGACCCCGAAACTGCCAGGCTTAGGTGGGGGACCTCGACACCGCCAGCTCAGCTCGGGGGACCTCGACACCGCTGGCTCAACTGGGGGACATTGGCACCACCGGGTCAGCTTTTTTTTACTGCCGGTTCAGCTGGGGGACCCTGACACCACCAGTTCAGCGGGGGGACATCAACACCACCAGCTCAGTTGGGGGACCCTGACACCACTGGCTCAACTGGGGGACCCCAACACTGCCATGACCCATGGGGGGTTCAGGCAGCCAAGCGAGGAGCCCGAGATGACCTTTGGGATCCACCTCAACCTCAACCACTCCACCATTACCTTGAACTGCAGCAAGTGGTCGCTGTGATATTTCACCTCCAGGCTCAGGGAGCTGATGGGTGTGGTGGATTTCCTGTAGGCTTTGAGGGAGGTGCCCGTGAAGCTCAGGTTGGCCTTCACCCCCAACGACGTGTATTCTATGTCCGTGACGGAGTAGAAGTTGTCGGGGCGGCCGTAGTAGCACCGTGGAACACGGACGTTGGAGGTATCTTCCTAGGGTTGGAAACACCAGGAAGGAAACGATGTTATTGGTGACTTCGGTGTTGATTTAACAGCAAGAATTCCAAAACTTTTTGGGTTTCACGTAGAATGTTTCATGTTTTTACTGAATTGGCAGCGCTGAAGAAGAAAGAAGAAAGGGAATAATAATTCCAAAACTTTTTGGGTTTCACGTAGAACGTTGTCCCAAATTTTATGTTTTTACTGAATCATCAGCGTTGAAGAAGAAGAAAGAAGATGAAGAAAGGGAATAATAAGAAAAAGAATAAAAAGAAGAAAAGGAAGAAGAATAAGATGAAAGAAGAAGAAGAAAAAGAAAAGAAGAAAAGGAAGAAGAAAAAGAAAAGGAAGAAGAAAAGGAAGAAGAAAAGGAAGAAGAAAAGGAAGAAGAAAAGGAAGAAGAAAAGGAAGAAGAAAAGGAAGAAGAAAAGGAAGAAGAAAAGGAAGAAGAAAAGGAAGAAGAAAAGGAAGAAGAAAAGGAAGAAGAAAAGGAAGAAGAAAAGGAAGAAGAAAAGGAAGAAGAAAAGGAAGAAGAAAAGGAAGAAGAAAAGGAAGAAGAAAAGGAAGAAGAAAAGGAAGAAGAAAAGGAAGAAGAAAAGGAAGAAGAAAAGGAAGAAGAAAAGGAAGAAGAAAAGGAAGAAGAAAAGGAAGAAGAAAAGGAAGAAGAAAAGGAAGAAGAAAAGGAAGAAGAAAAGGAAGAAGAAAAGGAAGAAGAAAAGGAAGAAGAAAAGGAAGAAGAAAAGGAAGAAGAAAAGGAAGAAGAAAAGGAAGAAGAAAAGGAAGAAGAAAAGGAAGAAGAAAAGGAAGAAGAAAAGGAAGAAGAAAAGGAAGAAGAAAAGGAAGAAGAAAAGGAAGAAGAAAAGGAAGAAGAAGAAAAGGAAGAAGAGGAAGAAGAAAAGGAAGAAGAAAAAAAGGGGGAAAAAAAAAAGCACAGTCTTAAAATGAACCAAATTCTTCCCGATTTGGTTTTCCCAAATTTGTGCTTACGCTCCAGAGGCAGCCGAGCTCTTCACATTTTTCCTTGGAAGGATTCGGACCCGGATGACAATCGTATTTTTCATTTTCCCTGGTTCCCAAAGTCCATTTTAATGAGTACGATTTTCCCAGCTCAAGCTGAAGCCCTCGTATGAGAGCGACCTAAAAAGGAGAAAAGAAGAAAAGGAGGAAATTATTTATAATAAACCAGTCAATTCTACCTCCCAGCAATTATTTTTCCATTAAAAAATGAGGAATCACACCAAACTTCAGGTTTCTCCCAAGACACACTGATTTTTTTTACAAATTCACCCCATCTGAAATCCTTGAGAAGCTCTGAAGATCTGGGCTGAAGGGAAGCACGAGGGTCTTAAAATTCCTCTTGGAATTCACATGGAAATGGTTAAAAATATATTAAAATAAGCAACATGATCCAAAATCTCACCACTCATACAGGAAAAAAATCCTTCCTAGAATTCTTCCTATCCCTCTTTTAGGAATTTGATGAAAATCTATAATCCGGGCAGTGAAACTCAATAAAAAACTGATTTTTTAATATTTTGTTGTAATTATTTACCTTATGGACGGGATTATAGGTGATATTATGAGAAGAATTTTGCACGACGTCGTCCCGAGACACAGTCACTGACACCGGTTCCTGCAGCAATCCCAAGATTTTGATTTCCTGAAATTTCAGGTTGTTGGGATCGGTGTAGTTGTTGTTTGTGATGTTCATCTGCAGGACGTTCTGAGGAGTAATTAAGAAAAGAATTGACAAAATGTCTCCTTGTTTAAATGGGATAATGTTTATTTCTATGTTCTCTGTCAGAGAATTACAGAATTAAATCATTGCTGAATCACAGAATTATAGAATCACAGAATTATAGAATGACAGAAACACAAAATCACAGAATTATAGAATCACAGAATCACAGAATTATAGAATCACAGAATTAGAGAATAGAATCACAAAATCACAGAATTACAGAATCACAGAAACACAAAATCACAGAATTATAGAATCACAGAATCACAAAATCACAGAATTCTAGAATCACAGAAATCCAGAATCACAAAATCACAGAAATCCAGAATCACAGAATCACAAAATCAGGGAATCTGAGAATTACAGATTCACAGAATGACAGAATCCCAAAATCAAAGAATTATATAATCAGAGAAGCACAAAATTGCAAAATTACAGAATCACAGAATTAATGACAGAACTATAACGAAATCACAGAATTCTAGAATCACAGAATCACAAAATCACAAAAATATAGAATCACAGAACTACAGAATAAGAGAATTAATGACAGAATTCTAGAACCACAAAATCACAGTCACAGAATCACAAAATCACAGAATTATAGAATCACAGAATCACAAAATCACAGAATTATAGAAGTAGCAAGAAATTTGGAATTTTCAGGTATCGAAATTTAAAAAATTGAGAAAATTTAGATATTAAAAATTATTAGAGGGAAAAAAAAAGACAAATATCAGATTTTCATCTTGGTCGAGTAACATCAGGGAATTTTCTGAGGAGTTTATTCTTTAATAAATAGGAAAATAGGAAAAAAATATCCCTAGAAAATGGATAAAAATGAGATTAAATGAATGGATTAAAATCAGAATTGAAAATTTGAGCCTCTAATGAAAAATCTTTACTTACATTGGAAACTCGGAAGTCGTAGGAAATGTAGGATTTGCTCTCAACAGTGCCTAAAATGTGGAGAAAGAAATCCCAGCGTTAAAAAAGGAAAGCTAAAAGACTCCAAAAAATATTAATTAGTATTATTATCATCATTAAAGTTCCCTGAGAAGCTGCTGGGACAAATTCCAACAATCTCCGAAACTCTGATTCTATTTCAAGAGGAAAAAACTGAATATTGATATTTAACACTCTCCTAATTCCATTTTTTTGGGCTCAAATGGATGCCAGGGCATCTTTTTTTCCCAAAATTCTGATTTTTTGGGGTAGTTTTTATGGAGTTCAGGAGTCGTCTGTTGAGTTGAGATTTTAGCTGCTCGTGAGGGTGCCAGAAAACAACCAGAATTCCCCATTTTTGACTTATTTATCACATATATTTCTTTTTTTCATACCATTCCTCCCCTTGAAAACCATTTCTGGTTATTTTGGAAAGCTTCTCCTGCCTGGTTGTCCTAATCCAAGAGTTTCTCCAATGATTTTTCTTCTAGATGAGGTTATAAACCCCAATTAAATCCAGATCTATTAATGCCCAATCCGTGCCACATCCCAGTGCATAATTTTGACCTATTTTGATCATTTTTAATCATTAAAAAGATATTTTAATCATTTGACCTGCTCTCTAAGGTCAAGGAACTTCTCCTAGTTTCTGATCCCTCCTCACACGACGTGTGCTCTAGATCCTTCACCACGTTCTTTGGACAGCCTCAAGGACTTCAGTGTCTTGGAGGGCCCCAAAATTCAACCCAAGTTGGGCATGATGAGTGCCAAGGGCAGGGGGGAACTTGCTCCAGTCCTCCTTGGCCACGTCATTTCTGATCCAAGCCATGTTGGTGACCTCCTTGGTCTTCTTGGCCACACGTTGGCTCATCTTCACCTCGATGGCCACCAACCCACCCAGATCCTTCTCCCTGGGGCAGTTTCCAGCCACTCTCCCCCAGCCATGGGGCATTGTAGGAGGTTGTTGTGATCCAAGAGCAAGATCCACCTCGTTGAACTTCCTACCACTTGACCTTGGGCCAGTTGGCCCCCAGTTGATGAAGACCCACCTGTTGATTCGCCATCATCCCAAAACAACTCCCCCACGGCTTCGTTGTTGTCATCCAATGCAATGATGAGTCCCATGGGATTCTTACGGCTGTGGAGGAAGAGAAAACGACCTAATTTTAATGTTTTCATAAAAATTTGCCACATATCAGAACTTTCTGGTCAGTCTTTCCCATTCAGAGCCCTCAAAACTTTGACCATCGTCTTCCATGACCCCCTGGTTGCCCCAGATTTTTGTGTCTCATGCAACAGAAGAAAAACCAGGAAAAAAAGAAGAAAAAATAGAAAACATTACCCAAAAAAGACCTCAAAAACCCCCAAATTTCCTAAAAATTTAGTGAAGAACACGTTCCCTCTGGAGATTTACCTCGCCACGGTGGTGGTGGCCGGCTGTTGGAAAGGGAAGATGTAGCCCCCTCTCAAGTGAAGCCCCATTTTGTCA
>NW_008630159.1:0-1852 GCF_000691845.1 Merops nubicus | reverse complement strand
CAGGAAGATACATGTCCGTCCACAATTTCCTCATCCAGACCCTCAAACCCTAATTAAAAGGAGGAGGAGGTTGAATTAATTGCTGCCATCTTCCAGTTTTGGGGTTTTTATGGTTGTTCTTTCGAGGTTTTGGCTCTGCTGAAGGTCCACGTGGCTGGTGGTGGTCACCAAAGTCAAACCACCCAGCGAGCTGTAGAGTCCTCTATAATAATTACTCAAATAAATAATTAAACTAATAAATTATTAAATTTTAACCTATTATTTCCATTCCTTCGATCAGATTTATCTCAGAATCGACCCAGTGAGAACGAATCCTGCTGGGACACCTGAAGGGAACCAGGTCCCTTCTCCACCAACTAAACCCACCACTGTGGTGGTGGGAAATGGACTTCTAGGGATGAGAGTAACAAGACCTAAAACCAAAGTAATTTGTGGTCTTTGGGAATATTAAAAATATCATAATTTGCTTTTTATAGATACATATGGGACCTTTTTTTTTGAGGTTTTGGCCATTCTGGTCCTTCTCAATGTTCAACCTACTCAATGTTCAACCCATAGGACATGGGGAACCAACCCCCACCCCAAAATTATCCAACTCACCGTGTCGTACTCGTACCAGACTGCGTCGGGGAGATAGGCCCGGATCACCTCCACCCCCTGGATGGAGAAGACCCAAGTGACCATCCAAGCCTACATCAACCCAATGGGGTTGACCCAACCCAACGAGGTTGACCCAAACCAACAGCACTGACCCAACCAAATGGGGTTGACCCAACTGAATGACATTGACCCAACCCAACAGGGTTGGTCCAAACCCAGCAGGGTTGACCCAACCCAATGGGGCTGACCCAAACCCAATGAGGTTGACCCAACCCAATGGGGTTGACCCACCTGAATGGGGTTGACCTAACCCAACAGGGTTGACCCAACCCAACAGGGTTGACCTATGCCAACGAGGCTGACCCAACGCAATGGGGTTGACCCAACCCAACAGGTTTGACCTAACCCAAAGACATTGACCCAACCCAACAGTGTTGACCCAACTGAATGGGGTTGACCTAACCCAATGGGGTTGACCTAACCCAACAGGGTTGACCCAACCCAACAGCATTGACCCAACCCAATGGGGCTGACCCAACCCAACATGGTTGATCCAATTCAATGGGCTTGACCCAAACCCAACAGCATTGACCCAACCCAGTGGGGTTGACCCAACCCAACAGCGTTGACCCAACCAAATGGGGTTGACCTAACCCAACAGGGTTGACCCAACCCAACAGCACTGACCCAACCGAATGGGGTTGACCTAACCCAACAGGGTTGACCCAACCCAACAGGATTGATCCAACTCAATGCAGTTGACCCAAACCCAACAACATTGACCCAACCCAGTGGGTTTGACCCAAACCCAACGAGGTTGACCCACCTGAATGGGGTTGACCCACCTGAATGGGGTTGACCTAACCCAACAGGGTTGACCCAACCCAACAGCACTGACCCAACCCAATGGGGCTGACCCAAACCCAACAGGGTTGACCCAACCCAACAGCACTGACCCAACCCAATGGGGCTGACCCAAACCCAACAGCGCTGACCCAAGAGGGTTGACCCAACCCAACGGCGTTGACCCAACCCAACGGGGTTGACCCACCTGAATGGGGTTGACCTAACCCAACAGGGTTGACCCAACCCAACAGCACCCAACGGCGTTGACCCACCCCAACGGGGTTGACCCACCTGAATGGGGTTGACCTAACCCAACAGGGTTGACCCAACCCAACGGGGTTGACTCAACCCAATGTGGTGGATTGACCTTGGGTGGCATCTGAGAATTGGTTGAGAATTGGGAAAT
>NW_008630158.1:0-5127 GCF_000691845.1 Merops nubicus | reverse complement strand
ATGTTAAAGTTTTATCTACTGAAGGTAAGATCTGAAAAATGACTCAAATGTTAAAGTTTTATCTACTGAAGGTATGATCTGAAAAATTATTTGTGGCATAAACAAATCATCCATTTAGTCTTTTAGGATACCATTTGATGGTTAATAAGGCTTCAAGGACCAAGAGATTTCCTCCATGGAAAGCCAAACTGTGTCCACTATGCTATGGAAAAGCAGAACTTTTTCTCATTTTCCTTACATGAGAAAATAAGGAAGTTCTCAATTTTCTTCTGAGCCATTTTTTGAGCAGTAGTTGCTGTCACCTGTGTGACGGGTGACTCCAACAACACAAACTTGGAACCATGGACTTTGTTGTAAGGAGGCAGGTCTGGAAGCACAGTTCCTAGAGTCCAGCTAGCTGGAAAAAACCCCATCACATTCCATCCATGACATTTCTGCAACTGAATACAGACCTTCAAAGTTTCATAGCAAATAGTTTCAGAGTTCAGGTAGGTCCTGTCTGTCAGTATAATAATCTCCCATTTGTTCTCACCACACCCATTACAACACATACTATATACTCAGTGCTTTGATCTCCCCACCAGACTTTCAGTATGTAAACAGAGGTCAAACTCTTACCTTAAGAAGTTGCAGTGTTTGAAGGATTTCTTTCCTATACCCTTGGGATATGGTAGCATTTGTTTTGCTACCAGGTGTGGTCTAAGTACATTAAATATACATTTTAAAATCCATTACTTAGAACAGTGCTAATGGTAAAACATTAAAATTGCTATTCTGTTAGCAGACTAATAGGACTTTAACCTGGAGTTTTGAAAGGTGCAATATTAATTTACATTTATGGAACCAGTGATTTATATGTGCACCATCATAAATAAGGGCCTGAATAAAACAAGGGGGCATGGTAAGGTAGTAGCAGCCAAGCAGAACGAGAGTGGATATGACCCACAGCTTTTCTAGACCTTGGTATTTCTGCCACTCATTTGAACTACTCTCTTGCATGCCTTCTGCTGCGACTGTGCTAAACCTGACCTGTTTCCCCTGAGAAACCTTTGGAAGACTCCTACAAAGAATAGGTTGGGCATTTTGTGCAAGGGAGGATGAGAACAGAGCAAATAACCCTTCAGGATGAGCTGAAGGTAATGAAGATGAAGAACTGCCGAGTCCTTTAGAGAGTGAAAAACAAACTTGCCCTGCCAGGGACAATCATTTGGGGAGTGGGGGAAGGAGGGGGAGCAAAAGGCAAATTAAATATGCTCATGAGTGTAATTAAAAATATTTCAATTAAACTCATTTTGAGGCAGCCCTGAAATATTTTTTCTTGTTGCCCTCTTGTCTTAACCAGCACATTTTCTAGAATGTTTGGGTACTCACTATAATGCAATTCTGCTTCTACTGCAGGTTATTTTGTATTTCCATATTTATATTTACGTGTGGCACAGAAATACAGCCTTTTTTATTGCTTACTTCAACAACTGCATCTCATTTTAAAAACAACAGAAAGCTTCAGACAAAGTCAAGCTCTGAATAATGTGTTTTGTTTCTTGATGGGTAAAACACCTGAGATCCACACGCCTTTTACTTGCAGGTATTTCCATGTGAACTGTTAAATGGTTGGTTGCTAAAAATTACTTCTCTTTTGCAATGTCTAGGTTTGCTTAAATAATTTGAATTCCTGCTTCTCAGGCATTTTCTCTGTTTGATGAAGAAATTACTAGAGTAATAAAAGCACTGGAATTTCAGCAAGTACTTGACCATTTCTGCTTTAAATTATCAGACAAGCAGTCCAGGCACCTTTGTGAGGACTTCACAGCAGACTGGAAAGTATACCTGAGAAACAGACTACCTCAGAGAGGTAAGAAGAGTTACCAAGCTATAAAATATTTCTTCAAAAGTTATGATCTGCTGTGTTAGAAGTGACTAACTAAGCATGCAAAATCCATACATATTTCTGTTGATTTCTGCTGAACTCCATGAAGCCCTCACCTCCTTACAAAGTGCTCTTAGAGGTCTTACACTGACACAGATTGAAGTCTGCACGTGTGGCAGACTGAAAGCATGATCATGGATGCAGACAGATTGCCTCAACTGAGCTGTGTAGGATATGGGATATTCAAACACACCAAATGATCCCTGACCTGTCTAGGTGGACTGGCAGGGTCTGGACAGAAAACTGAGTGGTGTGGGAAGCCCAGCAGGTTCTTGGTGCCAAACAATAACAGCAGGGAGACGTAACAGAAAGGTCAAATACAGAGATCAGTCAAGTACAGAGAAAATCTTGACTGCAGTCATGGACAGAGGCTTCTAACGCTCTGAACATGCATGATGCAACACCTGAAATTAAACCAGAGTTGCTGTTTCTCTGTGGCAGAGGTTTGTGCCCACAGTGCCTCACTTGGAGCTCTTCACTTAGTGCAGACTGCAGGAACAGATCCTTCAGTTCACATTGACATCCTTTTTCATCAATCCTTACCACCTTTGTACATAACAGGAACATTATCAAAAGGTGTAAGTAAAAGAAGTCTCTGCCCTGTTTTAACTTCACAGTCCTTCCCTTTCCTCTGGCTTCTCCCCTCTAGTCTGCCTTGCCCAGTGGGAAGCAGGTATGAGTAGATCTGAGGATGCAGGAGTCCAAATGGCATTACCTTACAGCTCATTTCTGAACTTGGCTAAAGATGTGAAAGCTGGTTAGTAACTGGATGAAAAGCAGTTCTTAAAAAAAAAAGTATTAACTTGCATCTTATGTTCTAAGAAATAACTATGTTTCATTTCCAAAAGTATATGCTCGAAGCACAAATAAAACAAGAAAAATAATAATCATCACCCAATGGAAAACCATATAAAAAGCCTACCACTTTATTGCCATGGTGATAATAGAATGTTGTGCTAAACAAATCCATATAGAGCTATACAGTGATTAAATCTTATGTCATAAAGTGGAAGCTGGGAAACCAGTGAGATCTGTCTCAGCCTTTTCATGTCCCAAGTCAAAGTCTGTCGGGCTTCAAGTAACTGCAGAGCTTGAGCAATTCAAGGAAGGAGGGACCCCAGGTTTTGAATGAAGGAGGATCCATAAACAGCTCCAAATGCTTGTAATGTGTTGCAGGCTTCTGCAGAGGCTTAGAGACTTTGTGCATATCAGTTACCAGCAGGCAGAGCTTTACCAAAGTGGTTATTACCACTGTAGCTTTATTCAAAATTTTATAAGGTTGCTTAGATGTATTTTATTCTCAGTAAATTTAGCATTAATATTTATAGTAGTGTAACTGTTACTTTGTCCTAGTGGCAAGGCTATGTTTAATTATAGTCACTTAAAAAATATTTGGGGATTTTAAAATATTTATATTTTCGGTTTATTAAAATTAAAATGCAGTCTTAACAGATATAAGAGATTACATGGTTCTCAAGTGTAAAACAGTAGAATACTTTGTATAGGTTAGAAAATGCTGCGTTACCTCCTTCCCTACTTTTATGCTGATATAAATTCAGAACATTTCAATATACTTTGTATAGGTTAGAAAATGCTGCATTACCTCCTTCAGAACATTTCAACTCAGTCATGTCAGCACAAAGACCAACTGTATGAACTGTATCTGTATAATTGTTTTAAGAATCTATTTGTGTGCTGTAATATTGACTCTCTAGCAAGCTTTCATGTTAACTTTAGAACAGGTAGCTGCTTTTGTTAGGAAAGTGTTTGCTGTAATGTGTCCTCATCCCCCAAGTAGGTGCTCAGTGTCTTGACAAGCTGCACAATTCCTGGGATCAAACTCTGCAAGAGTGTATGTTTTAACATGAAGTCCCTTTAACAGTTATTCCTCCAAGACCCCAAATACTTTTCATGTCAACTTAGCAAAAAAATAAGCTACCTCCACATCTTTCAGGAGGTACTTGATCCATGACAGGACTGGTGTCTGTACTGTTTTTTTCAATACTGAGCATTCCCCTTGAACAGTTTTCTGTGTTAGGGGCAGAAGGGATAAATCTATCATTAAAATCCCAAATTAATCCACCAGGGAACATTTTTGAAAAGACAAAACAAACACCATCCAGGTTCAGCTTCCAGATGCTCTCAAATCTCATGTTTTCATTTTGGGTTCAACCCAAAATTTCCCACGCCTTTGCAATTTCATCCCACCCTAGCTTCACACATATTCCTGGGCTCCTGTGCACGTTCTGGGGGGGAGCCTGCTTGTTAAATTGTTCACTTCATCCAAACATGCTACAATTTTGGTCTGTAAAGTATGTATCTAAATTAATGAGGTATGCAACTCATTCAGGCACGCTGGGAAAACTGATCATTACTTTATACAATTTGATCACTGAAGTATATTAAAAAGTAACAAGTAAAGTATGCAGCTTGATCATTAAAGTATGGAAAATTTACTGAACTAGTAAAGTATGAGCCTGGGATGACTTTTGTCTCAAATGGCACCTCATAAATAACGCCCACAGCCGCAAAGGCAAACACTCACAAAGCCCAAAGCCATACAGGTTTAAGCTGTATTTTTTCCTAGAAAACAGCTGAATAAGGAAGGATGAAAAAAAATGTTATGGAAATGATTTCTCAGTGCCTTGTTCCTCACGTGGATCTTTTGATGGTTTTGACATATGTTGATGAGTTTAACTCTCTAGAATACACACTACATCATCTGTGTATAAGCAGGATGCCCACTGAATTACAGCTCTGCAGAGCTGTAGGGCTAGACTGTACAAAGTAGAATTAAAGAAAAGTTAAAGATTTTAAACAAAGCAGCTTAATATTCAGATAAGAAAGGATAATGGTTATGGCACTTAGCTTGGATGCTGCTAACCAACTGCACAAGAGCTGAGGAAGGAGACAGAGAAGACATTGTCTTAAGTGGAATGCTGTTAACCACCAGTGGACTCTCTGAGGATTTCTGTAAAAGTTCAGACTCTGGAGCTAGGAACATGCATCATGAACTTTTCTTGGATGACCTGCCAGTCCTGTGATTAAAAAGGCCTGAGTGGATCTCTTTTGCATTAAAATAAGTGGCTAATGGAGTCTGCCCTAATGAAAGCTTGCAGCTGGGAATCAGACTCCCCCAAACAAAATGTACTCACATGTCCTTGCCCACTGTGAGCTATTTCAGATGTGCAAGGGGAAGA
>NW_008630157.1:0-4938 GCF_000691845.1 Merops nubicus | reverse complement strand
ATCAACTGGTCTCCCTGCATCTACCCCCTCAGTCACGACATCGTAGAATGCTATCAGATTAGTCAAGCATGCTTCCCCCTTGGTAAATCCATGCTGACTAGTCCTGAGAACCTTCTCTTCCATGTGCTCAGAGATGATCTCCAGAATAAGCTGCTTCATGATTTTTCCAGGGATGGAGGTGAGGCTGACTGGTCTGTAGTTTCCCAGATCTTCCTTCTTGCCCTTTTTGAAGACTGGACTGACACTGGCTTTCCTCCAGTCCTCAGGCACCTCTCCCCTTTGCCATGACCTAGCAAAAATGATGGAGAGCGGTAGAGTGGCAACATCAGCCAGTGCTCTCCGTACTCTTGGGTGCATCTCATCAGGGCCCATGGACTTGTGTATATTCAATTACCTTAGCTGATCCCTAACCCAGTCTCCACTGACTAGCAGAGAGTCTTTCCCCTTCCAGGCTTTTTTTCCCGCAGCCAGGGTCTGGAGTTCACAGGGGCTGGCCTCAGGGTTAAAGACCGAAGCAAAGGTGGCATTCAGCTGCTCTGCCTCCTCTGCACCCTCAGTGGTCAGGGCTGTGCCTCACTCAGCAGTGGGCCCACAATTCCCCTCTTGTTCCTTTTACTATTGGGACTAATAATAAAAAGGGCTATTTAAAAAGCCCTTTTTGTTCTCTTTTACTTCCTTTGCTAGTTTTAGTCCTAAGAGGGCTTTGGCCTCTCTTACTGCCTTCCTACATGTCCTGACAGTTTCCCTATACTTCTCCCAAGTGACAAGTCCCTTCTTGCATGAGCTATACGCTTCTTTCTTCCATGAGATTTCTTTTAGAAGCTCCGTGCTCATCCATGCAGGTCTCTTAGGTCATCTACCTGATTTTTTTACACAAGGGAATGCACATATCTTGGGCTTTGAGGAAGTGGTATTTACAAACCGATCAGCTTTCTTAACCTCCATAGTCTTAGCCCATGGGATTCCGACAAGTAGATCTTTGAAAAGTGCGCTTCTTTCTTCCATGAGATTTCTTTTAGAAGCTCCGTGCTCATCCATGCAGGTCTCTTAGGTCATCTACCTGATTTTTTTACACAAGGGAATGCACATATCTTGGGCTTTGAGGAAGTGGTATTTACAAACCGATCAGCTTTCTTAACCTCCATAGTCTTAGCCCATGGGATTCCGACAAGTAGATCTTTGAAAAGTGCAAAGTTATCCCTCTGGAAGTCCAGGGCTGTAACCTTACTTGTTGTCCTGCTTCTACCTTGTAAAATACTAAACTCCACCATGTCATGGTCACTGTCTCCAAGGCTATTCCCAACCTTAACATCCCCAACCAGTCCTCCTTTATTCCTTAATACAAGGTCCAGCAGTGCACCTCTTCTCGTCACTTCCTCCACTAACTGCATGAAGAAGTTATCACCAATGCACTGCAAGAGCCTTTTTGACTGAACTTGCCTAAGCTGTGTGGGAGTCCCAACAAATAGGGTGATTGAAGTCTCCCATGAGTACCAAGGAGTGTGTTCTAGAGGCTACCTCCAGCTGTCTGTAGAAGGCCTCATCAACATCTTCTTGGTTTGGTGGTCTGTAATAGACTCACACAATAGTGTCACCCTCCTTTTGCATGTCCCTTAATTCTTACCCAAACAAAGGCCATTGCCTCTTATCCTGTCAATGGGCACCACTGGAAAAAATCTGAGTGACCCTCTATGCTGGAATGACTGAACTGGTGCATAAGAGAGAAGCAACTGATGGCACCTATCTTGACTTCTGTAAGGCCTTCGACATGGTCCTCCACAACATCCATGTTGCTAAATTGGACAACTATGGGTTTTATGGGTGGGCTGTAAGAAGGATAGGGAATTTGCTGGATGGGCACATCTAGAGAGCTGCAGTCAACAGCTCAACGCCCAAACAGAGATCAGTAACAGTGTCCCTCAGAGGTGCCTCAGATTGGTACTGTTCAATGTCTTAATGAAGGACGTTGATTGGCGGCACTGAAGGCACCCCAACAAGGTTGCTAATGACACCAAGCTGAGGGGTGCAACTGATACATTTGAGGGAATGGATGCCATTCAGAGGGACTGGGACAGGTTTGGGAAGTGGGCCAATGTGAACATCACGAAGTTCCACAAAGCCAAGTGCAAGGTTCTGCAAGAGAGGGCAATCCCCAATGTCAGTACAGATGGAGTCTGTATTTAAACTAAAAAAGAGTAGATTTAGATTAACTGTAAGGAAGAAATTCTTTACTGTGAGGTAGGAGGTGGTGAGGCACTGGAACAGGTTGCCCAGAGAAGTTGTGGATGCCCTGTGCCTGGAAGTGTTAAGGGCAAGGTTGGATAGGACTTTCAGCAACCTGACCTAGTGAAAGATGTCCCTGCCCATAGCAGAGGGGTTGGACTAGATAATCTTTAAATGCCCTTCCAAACTAAATTTATTCTATGGTTCTGTGACTCTATGATGTCATGGTTCTATGAATGCCATATTAGAGCCTGCCCAGGGCTCTTGGAGTGGTCTTAAACATAAGAGAAGGGAAGGGATTTCACTGGGAGCGGTGTCTTCCTGTCAGCCAAGTGCTAGGGCCCTGGAACAGATCTTCCCATGGTGATGGGTCTCATCAAAAACTTTGCAATTGGAATATGGCCGACAGGAATGACCTTTGGGAGTTGGCTACCTCCTGTTGGTCACTGTCAGTGTGAGCTGGCAGGGAGCAATGGGGAAAAATCAGGGACACTTGTTGAAAGACCTCTGGAGGTGAACTAAGCATGCCATTTGGAGCAAGAAGAAAACCAGAAATTTCAAGGGAAGATGAAGCCTTGTTGTGGTAGATAAGAAGCAGTATGCTTAAATCGCAGTGCAAGAGAGCCGTATTGTGTCGGGCAAAACTTGAGCAGGCTGTTGGGGTACTGTTCACAGCATCAGCTTGTAAACTAACCTTCATAGATCCTGCCTGGCTTTGGGGGAAATTGGTAAGCACTGGGAAGTGGCAGATGATGTCTCCATGCCACACTCTAAGCAGTAGCCCTCTGTGCATGGCACCTGGGGTGCTGGAACAGAAAGGATGCGCTCCAAAGGGCCTGGAACTTTTGTCATCAGTGACACACAGCTATACTCAGGTGAGGGGTATGACCTGGTCACTGTGCACTGTTACCTTGCACAAGCAGAAATGTTACTGTGCAACAAAGAGAGCCCAGGCTCCTGAGGCATGCAGCATGCTGGAGAATGTGTAAAAATGTCACAGAACAGAAGTAGCATGAATGGTAATCAAATTTAATCTCAATCCTGAAGAAAGAAGATGATGAAGAGAAAAGGAAAGGACTGTATGCATGCTAGCAAATAATACCAACCCATCAGGGAGATCCTAATGTGAGCAAGCAGAAGCCATCACCATGAACATCCCACCCTTTAATGTTGTTAGTAAAGCTGAGGACTTTTTTTGTGTAGTCTTGCATCCTTCTGTCTAATAATTAGACCTGGACTGCCACTGAGAACCTACTGGTCTTGCTGGCTGTGAACTGTACAACTTTTCTCCTGCCGGGTCAGAACAAGGTCCCCAGCATGTTCTTTATGGCTGCAGGCATTGGTTTTCGAAACCAAAACCAAGAGTAAACTACAGATTTCTTCAGAGGAAAGCACACCCACACACTTAGAAATATTCCATGGAGATGAGAAGACAGCTGTCTGATAACATTGCAATTTCTATGAGTTGACATTCATTAGGAAACCCCTGCTTTGTCCCTGACCCACAATGCTCTCTTTCTGTGCACTGCAAAGGACATTCACGCTGGGGCTCCACACAGACCTCCCTGAAGCACTTGTAACACCCCTAGACCATGCTATTGTGTTTTTTTTTTTTCCCAAAGAATTGTTCCATTCAAACCACAGCACCCCTGAAGAAATGGCTGGTGCAAGGCATTTTAACCTTTCACCAGGGAAACCTAAGCAGAGAGGCTTGTGCCTCTTCCTCCATGACCTCAGTTTCATCTGGTCTCCTTCACCCAGTCCTGTGCCTCATGGTGTAACAATACCCACAGTGGGTGCACCTCATCCCTTGAGTCCCATAGCCCAGGAACAGGGCACTGCCATTGCTAGTACCAAACCACAGGCTATGTACTGGGTTTACAAGGCTTCTAGGTAGAGAATACAGTAGGTCCCAGAGGACACATGAGGAAACAGTGGGTGGCAGCGCCAGGAGAAGGGAGAGAAAGCAGCACAGGTAGGCATAGCAGCACCATCAAGACTGAAAGAAATACTGAGAATTTGTATGCAGCTTTCATCCCTTTACTTTCTGTTATTGCATAATAATCAGATTTAGGGGCTTGGGATCTCTTTGGGACCATCTTAAGTCCCATATGGCAGCCCAGATGTGGTTTGGCTAGCCCCTGAAGCATTCTCCCAGAGTCACGGATGAGGTGAGAAGAGGCCACTGAAGACTTCTTGGGGGCCAGTGGGGTCCTCAGGGCTGACAACTTTCCTCTTTGGGGCTTGCCGGGGCTCCTCAGGAATGAAGGGCCTGGGCATAGCTTCTTCTGGGTCCTCCTGTGGCTCTTTCTGCCTTCTGTGAGTGGGAACAGGGGCAGAAGGGGGACTGCCAGGACAACACAGGGCAGCCAGAACAGACTTTCCTTGCCCAGGTCAAAGAGGTGCAGTCTGTATAGGATGACTCTCTGTGCTGCTGCCACTTCCCAGCAGCCCCCTCAATGAACAGCCCCAGTGCCAGTTGTGGCCAGGGCAGCAGGGGATGAAGATGACTTGGGTGCTCTTGAAAGAGCAACAACCAGACTCAGAACAGAAAGGATCCTCTTACTATAGAGGGGGTACTCCAGTTTGCTCTCTGTCCACCACACCACGCATGTATAGGAAAAGTGGTGGACGCACAGCATCATGTAGCTGGCCTCTTCCCAGCTATCCAGGAACACTGGAGAGCAGTTCTCCATCTCTGTGGCTACAGTCTCC
>NW_008630156.1:67183-98757 GCF_000691845.1 Merops nubicus | reverse complement strand
ATATATATATATATATTTCTTTTTCCCATTGAGAAGGACTAGTTCTGATTTCTTTTTCTTCTTTTTTTTGGCTTTGGTAATTTTAATGACCCATATGTAGTTTTAAATCTATTTCACTGTCTGTTAAAACAGTTTTAAATGCAACATATTGCTTAGAAAGCCAGGCCTTTACAGATTGTACTATTGTAACAGAATAAAAAATTACAGTGCTTCTCTCCTATTAAATATAGTTGGAAACATGTATCTACTTAATGGAGTCAAACAGCATCCTAAAAATATGCCTCAGAATATCCAAATTGCTAAAATCTTGAAATAGGGGTAATAAAATGTAACAGATTTGAAAGAGGGAAAAATGCTGTAAATGAAAACCAGAGAAGAAAGTCTACAGCAACAGTATGTGACCATCCACAGAGCCAAGCTCTGGCAAACGTTAACCAGTTCAATAGAGCAGGCTGCCACTTGTGATCCTAAGCTCAGTAGCTTAGATGAGTTATTGGAAGGTATGCTCCAATTAGGGGCTGGTTTATGGCAGATTTGAAGAATGGGATTTTTAACAATCCTTTAGCTCTCTTCCCGTTAAACCTGCAGCTGGCTTCAGTAGCTGCAGAGTTCAGTAGAAACTGAGGCTTTAGAAAATTCCACCTAAAATGTTTCATGTCTGCATGTATTTGGTCACAATTGATACCTCGAAGGAGAGGATGCCCAAGACAAGCAGAGCCACTGAGGATTATGGAGTTCTTCTATTCTGTGACAGCAGGGGAACAGATGTTCATTAAATACAGAAGATGGGATGTAAATTCTTTCATTAATTACATTTACAGAGGTGTGTAAATGTGTGCAATTATATTCCTTTTTTACATTAGCTTCATTTTCTAAACACGTCTGCTTGAAATTTGCTTAGTTAGGTCCAATGAGAAATAACATTGTTAAAGAGGGATTGTCTCCTGGATGCCAACACAAGAGGCTTTGGATGGAAGCAATTTGGTTGTGTAAAGATTATCATGTTGTGTCCTACACTGTAGGCACTATTATAATAAAAATTAATCAATAATAAATAGCAACATAGAGTTTGAGGATCATAGAATCATTTATGTTGGAAAAGATCTTTAAGGTCATTGGGCCCAACTATTAACCTAACTCTAGCAAGGCCACTGCTAAACCATGTCCTTAAGCACCATTAATCAACATTTTCAGTTTCCTGGGGCATTTTGGGGAAGGAGGGTGGAGAGTGGAAATGATCAGCCTCACAGTTACATATTTTAAGGCAAAAAGGAGCCATATTTGTTTCTCCTCTGCACTTGGCCACAACAGAGCCATCATGTTCCACTCAGTAACTTCTACATGCAGTCAAGTGCCTTATTTCCATGAATCACAGAATCATAGAATGTCTGGGATGGAAGGGACCTCCAAAGGTCATCTAGTCCAACCCCCCCACCATAAGCAGGAACATCTCCAACTAGATGAAGCTACTCAGAGCTTCATCCAGCCTGATCTTGAAAATGAAGCTGACAGCATCTGGGGGACGCTTCAGGAGACAGAAACCCATCATTCCTTTGGCAATTTGTTTTCTCAGATTTACCCTCTCTGTTGGATAACTGTGCCATATTTTTTGTTCGGATGTCCTTGACTTTAATTTTCAGTCTTTATATGCTATGTTACAAAACCTTTTGATATTTGATATATACACACTCTCTACAGAAGGAGTGTAGTCTTTTTGACACAGAAATCATATCCTCTTGATCTTTTTGAGGACTTCAGAAGAGTGACTGACATTTCTCTGTAAAGGACACTTGTCCAGCTCTCAAACCATCAAGACCTGTGTGTATTTTTGTAAATGTGGCATTGAAAACCCGTGCCCAAGATTTGGTATTACACCTCATACAATAATGTGTTTCTGTACACACATACCTGTACATGCAGATGTAGAAAAAGAGCAAGCTAGGTCACAATATATGTTAAGGACATAAAGGTGTAAGAAACATATTCATACTTATTGTACATTAAGACTCTAGCCTTAGAAGACTTTTTTTTTTCGTGCATGTTAGTCTAGTAAAGCTGCATAAAAAGGCATCAGGCCCCGTTCATTTTTACAGAAAAAAAAAAAAAGAATGGAGTCTGTCACATTCTTTTCCCCCAACAGTTGAGGTACTTTTATGACTTGCATCTTCCCACTCTTCCTCTCCACAAGCAATTTACTCAAATGATGTTTTGGCAGCTTGTGGTATATTCGAAGGTTTTATTTGAATGGCTGACAAACAGTTGGAAGAAAATGTGCCATTGTTAAATATTTTATATGCTAATGTTTTCCTGAGGAGCTGGGCACCTGCCTGCTGGAGTCCTCTGTGGTTCCCAGGAGATGTCCATGAAAATAGGAGTCAGGCTGCTGATTAAGCAACATTTAAATAACAGAAATAAAATCCTCACATTTTCTCATTACATTTCAAAGAAATAAAGAAGGCCATAAAACTGTCCTCGTCGCAGTAAGCTAACCCCATGTGTGGGAACATTATGCTGCCTCTTCCACACAATACGGGTTGGAACATTATTGAAAATTGCAAAGCCATTTACATCCTGTCTGGCAAACAAAATGCTGCATTTTTCTTCTTAATGTAATCTAAAACATCCCAAAACACAGACAAGTATAATGGAAACACTGACAAGCCTTTACTCACAGTGTCACTGAGACATCATCGATGATTTAACTGCAACTAGAAGCGATTAAATGTGCCACTTCTAATAATTTCTCATGGCGTGGTATCTCTATAATATTGCACATAGGGACATATTGGCATGTATAAAATCTATCCCTAAGTGCATGTCAGGATGAAAGAGATTTATTCTCTACACCACTATAAAACACATGATTCTTCTTGGCAAGCAGAGGAGCAGCAAGACTGAGTGAGGGATGTGACTCTACCTCCACTAAAAGCTTTAATTAGACAGATCCTGCAATACTGTGCCTGTTTGCAGTAACTACACTTTAGTGAAGATAGTATGAGATGGGAGAGAGGTCAGGGGCAAAAGAGAGATTTTATTGCAGCAATTTTTTTTCACAGCCAAAGAAAATAATTTGTAATGAGGGATTTATGAAGCAAGTTCTTAGGTTATCAGGAGGAGACCGAAAATGAAGGTCAAGAGATGAATTAATTTCAGCCTGTACATTCTTTCACACAGAGAAAAGCACTGAGACCAACGGTCCCTCCACTCTCATGGACAGAAGAACGGCCAACTTGAAGCCAGACATATTTTTACAGAAGAACAATTAAACTTTGGAAAAATTTCCCATGAGAAGTAACTGGAAGATCCACCTCCTGCCATTCTCGTGAAGTGTCTTGGGCCAGTGCCTGCTGGAAAGCCTGCAGTGAGCAAACACAAATCACTGGACTCACCTGTGGGACAGGAGAGCAAGCATCTGTATCACACGGGCACACTGATGCAACCAATGTTCTGCTCTCAAAACCCACACATGAAAGATGAACAGAAACTTACTGCTTCTGCATAAATCCAACAGTTGTAGGTCTGGATGGGGACTCCAATGGGGTGCCCAAATCAAAATTAGGTTTGAGTTATGTTCATGCTCTTTTGGGGGGAACTGCAGGTGTCTCTCAATCATTGTAAAGGAACCAAATATTTGAATGTGGCCACCAAATAAATTTCAAGAGAATTTTTCTGAAGGACCAGACTTAAACAAGCACCCCACTCCTTCATTACCTTTGCAGATTGAGTTCAACTCCGACACCCAAGGAATATATCTTAGTTCTTGATGTAAGGACTTCTGCAGGGGCTGATGTAATGGAAGAGAGAAATCCACAATGACTTGTTTATTCAATAGAAGAACAGGAATTTCTTTCTGTCAGCAACAGAAACAGAAAATCTTTGTAAGTATACACACACATACAAGGCAACTCCTTCCAACCAAGCAGATTGAGTGCCAATATTTAGAGATGGGACACAGGGCTGCCTTTTATAAGTTTGTTAAAACACCAATGCAGCTCCTAAATAAGGCTGTTATTTTGGTTATGAGATTTAACCAGAAAAAAAATTGGCTGGGCAGTGAATGGGACACTCATCTGATTCTGCATATGAATAGGAGAAACTACAGCACAGAAGGAAAATACTCATGGAAGTGTTTGCACTTCACAAGCACCTATTCTAATTAAATATTCATAGCACTTTGAAAAGTGTTGGACCAGTGTCATACAAGCAGTTTTCCATGTGTCTGCCTGGGATGTTTCTAGACTTTACAATTTCAAACAAGCCAAGAGTGATGAAAATGGGATCCTTAATCCTTCTGTTGGGAAAATAAATAAATAAACAGAAGTGGACTTCTAAATGACAAATGAGGTCTTGTCAAAGGGACTGTAATGTCTCTTTATTCCATGTTCCAGCCTGTGATCAAAGGAAGCTTCCTAGCTTTGGAGTGCATATGGCTTGTAGCACAGGCACACTAGCAAGAGACCACAACGTGTGCAGCTGCTAAATAGGATTTTCAAGTTAAAAAGACAAGACAAGCTGTGAGGGGGGAGTGCTACCTTTGTGGTTTACAGGTGGGAACTGAGGCAGAGAGAATGGTTCGTCCCATCTGATAGCAAAAGGATGTGGCCAGTCTGGGGTGTGAATACAAAGAAGAGCCAGGTGCTAGCAGTGTCAAGCACATGGGCTTGTAGCCTTGGCTTTCTGCAGGCTCTGTTTCCAGCTTGAATGTGTCATCCAGGTCTGCTGTTCAGTGCAGAGCGTGAGGGAGATCCTTCCAGAGGGTGAGTCTTTCCTCTCCCTTCCCTCACACCCCACCTCCAGAGTTGGGTAGCTCATCCAGCACTTCATGTGTGAGTGATGAAGATGAACCTGAACCCCATCCAGCACCTTCTCTTGGGAGTTACATGCAGCACTTGCTGTTTCACTGGGTGTTCGTGCTGTGATGCTGTAAGCTGGGGAGCTCCAGGGTGGGTGAGAGGAGGCAGGAGTAGGTTTACATGGTTCCAGAGCTAGCACTGACTGTGCCTTGTAGAGCTATACTGGCATGACAGAGAAATGGTTGGGATGAGTAGTGCTGTCACTGTGGAGAGATGTCCCGGAGCAGTGCTAGCTTGGAGGTGTTGCCCTGTGGTCTAGACACAGCCTGTATTTGCTCTGACATAGTGCAGATGAGGGAAAACACCTAGTTAAATTGGACAAAACCCTCAGACATCCTTAAAAGTCCTGTCATTGTAATTTGAAATATTAAGGTGGAATTATGACCCATGTTTTTGATGTTTGTAACCAAATGTTGTGCACGTCAGTTTTATTCATGTCCATCGATTCTGAAGTTGGGGTGAAAAGTTGCACAAAATCTTCTTATTACAAATTTGATATGCACTTCAGCCCACAGCAAAAAATACACTGTTTGAGAGACCACTTCTTGAAAATGTGGGCATGTGTGTATAACTTGGCTAAAAGATCACTAAGGTGTTGATACAATAACTAATATAAATATTTGAAAGGTGTCAACATCAAGGTCTAGATTTTATGCACAGATGGCAGCACAATGTTTCCATTGATTAGCTGTTCTGTAATATAAGCCCGTGTATGGAAAATGTATGTTAAAAAGAGTCCTATGTAGATCATGCCAGGATTTCACTTCCCCTGCTTTTGTTGTATCAGTCTGAGCAGACTAAACCCACTGGAAGTTTGCAGCTGTTTTTATTTCAAGTTAAAATCAGGAGCTTATTGTAGAAAACGATAATAATAATAAAAATTTCCAGACTGACTGAGGCTCAGATCAGGATCATAATTTGGGCCCATCATTTCCTGGATAGTATTCTCTTTTGATTAACAGGTCAGCATGCAGCTTTAGCTACCATAACACTCATTCAGGATGTTAATATGGTGTATGTGCATACTGAACTGGAGGTTGCTCTCTGTCTAGTGAGCTACCTGCATTCTATAGGTGTGCTCAAACCTCTTAAGACACTCATCAATTTCAAATGTTTGATTTTATTAATGCATTTAAGCTTGGTTTGATGCTGTGCATCTTTGTAACACCCATGCGTACAAGAAGGGATCTGTTAAGTTTATGGCAGAGGTAGGAACACAGATGAGATATTCTGAGCCAGAAGTCTTATGTTCCAACTCAATAAAGCAGTTAACACATTCTGCCTTGTTTTATGGTGGAAAGGGGTCCTGTTAGTCCCATTAACTTTGTGAAGCTAATTCTGTGTTTGAAGTTAGTCATTGCCATATCTAACGCCATACCTAATGGAAATAGATATTCAAGTGTGTTGTTAATTATTTTCAGCCTGTGATGCTCACACATATCCTCACCATTAATAAGAAAAACATTTTCCATGAAAAAATGCTTTCCACATGTGCATAATTAATGCCACTTTTATTATAAAAGAACTGATCAGAGAAATGTTGAAGGAACAAAATTAGGTTGAAATAGATTCCAAAATTAATACATTTCACAGACTCTGGTCAACTACTTGACTATCAGAAGAAAATCATTAAAATGATACAAAAGAATTAAAACTTTCCATTTTGAGATTTAGAAATGGAGCCCATTATCCTTTTACTATGAACTATGTTTTTATTTTAAATTTTTTTACTTTGCATACTAGTAACCTTTAAAATAATGGTTTTTAGAAAGTGAAATATTTCAGTGAAAGGTAAAGGTCATATTTGAGATCATTTCTCCTTCATGTAGAATCTTGAGATATTTGAGGCTTTGCTCTGATTTGGGCAGAAGCATGTCTGGAATTTCCCAGCTCCTTCACAAAGTGGAAGTCTGGAGCTTCTGTTTCCATGCAGTTTTATTACAGAATTACTTAGTAAAGCCCAGAGTGAGGAACCAATGCATTTTTCCATTCAGTTTCCATTTGAATTGAACCACGACTGAAGCTGTGCCAGGTCAAACTGAACAAAACTTCAGAACAATTGCTTTGGTTCAAGAAAAAAGGAAAAAAATAATTAGAGATTCAAACGATTTTTTTGTTGAAGTCCCCACTCTGAAAAAAACTACAAAAAAATGAGTAATAATTTTGATGCTATCAGCCAACAATGATCTCCATCTAGTGTTATGAAGCTGTAGGTTAGGCTGAATTAAGCCCATCCAGCCTGGTTACTGTATTCAGCATGGAAATTATGTCCTTAAAACGAAAATATTAAAGAAGTGGTTACTTTGGGCTGTTTTGTTTGTTTGTTTGTTTGTTTATATCTTTGTTTGTTTCTTTGTTTTGTTTTATCTTAGAGCAGTTAATATATCCACAGATATGTACCCAGCAGAAACAGTGTCCAGATTTTACAAACACGGGAAATATTCCATAAAAGCCTTTAATGAGGTTACAAATAGTGCAAGGGTTGTTAATATTTATCCTGCAAATGACAGGCTTCCTTTGTTTGCAAACCTGGATGTGAGAATTGATTTGACCCCCTTGAGAATAATGGTAGGCATATTTTGTGAATGGTGCTGGCACAGGGACAGGATAGAGGTGTCTTTTTGTTGAGCCATGTCTTGCTAGTGAGGGGCAGTGTGATGTGCAGAGAGTGACTGGGTCTTGTCCTGGAGAGTGTCAAGCTCTGCAGAGGGATGAGGAACCTGTGGGTAGCTGCAGGCAGATGCGAAGCGAGAGCTGCACATCTGCAGGCTGCAAATCTGCTCAGCTCACAGTAGCAGGGTTTAATTTAACAGGCTCTTTTGAGGAACATTGTGTCTGTTAGCAAGGAAACCCTCAGCTGGCCTCCAGGTGACACCTTGTTGTGCCACACCAGAGGAAAGCCCAGGTAGATGGCCAGTGGCTTCTGTATTTTGTGATGCAGGAGACAAACTTGTTTTGGCATTTTTATGTGTGCTGTGTGTTCTTTCAGATTGTTTTATTACCCTTGGAAGTGCCTCACCTTTCCATATAAAGCAGAGCTCCCTGGACTTCATGCACATGTTGTAGGAGTATGAGAGCATCACCATCTCAGGCATTTCTGAAGCCTCTGTGCTCAGCAAGGGTTTCCTCCCAAACCTTCAAGCTCTCGCACCAGTGGGAACCGTGGTACTGGTCCCACCATAACACCATGCCCTGGGGGCTGTCCTGCACATATGTCTGGGCTGCCACACTCCTGGGGATGTTTTTTTCAGTGGGACCTAAGGTAATGTTATAGGTACTGTGCATGCTGTAGGTATTCTGAGATGTGTGAAGAGATGCCACCATGTTCTGTGTACATATTTAGCCCCAAAGAAGTAGAATACCTTTCCTAATCATTAGAGTCTAGTTAGAGTAAAATAGATAAAAGGCCAAAACAATCTGCCAATGAGGCACAAGTGATAGTGGAGGATACTATTCATGACTTGGGCCTGTCTCAGGAGATGAGTGGACAAATATTCTTGCACTGCTCTGCAAGTTGAGGATACACAGGTGAATATCTCTGTTATGACTGGCTATAGGGGCAGGAATCTCTATGGGTGGTGACAGGGTAGTACTGCTGAGATGGTGACACATCTAACCATGGCCAAGTGCAAACCCAAGAGTGGAACTAGCATTTGTCTTTTTTTTTTTTTTCCCCTAAGCAGTTGAATAAAGCAATTCCAGATTTCTTTCTAGATCTTCAGCCTTCCTTTCTAACTGTCTGCATACTACAGAAGGTACCTGAAAATGATACCATTCTGAATCTGCCTGGAGCTTAGCCATTAGGCAACCCAGATCTCAGACACAGAAACTCTTTCAGAGAGGACTGTTAGCCTCTTTCCAAGATTAAATGTGCACTTAAAATGTTGTTTTCAGGTGATATTTCGTTCTGGGGTTAAACTCCACAATTAAAGGTGGTGTATTCTCTTAATAAGTGCAAAGACTGAGTAAACTTGTTCCAAGGAGTGATAAATCCTGGCAATAAATACCACTCCTGGGGAGAAACTGAGAGTTTGCTGTAAACCAGAGGAATAGAAATAGAAGGACACTGGAAAATGTAGCAGGAGAAAATATTAATGCTGCCTTGGGGGAGAGGGGAAGGTGGCCTCTTAAATCCCTTCCTACTCTTTATTTCTGTGACTCATCCAGACCTGCCTGTAATGGGCTGTTGCATCGCTGCATTGTTAGTTTAACTTCTTTGTATCCTGAACAGCCAGTGGGTCAGTAAAAGAAGCTCTTTGTGCCTTTGGTGGGAGAGAATGGCACGAGGGTTGTTCTTGGAAGAGGCCCAGGGAAAGTGTGGGGCGAGGAGGGAGAAGGGAATGGGAAAAAAAGAATAATTAAATCCCCAGAAAAGAGAGAAAAATAAAAAAGGTGTCTGCCTCACAAACACTGGCCTTTAGCAGAATGGCTTCTCCTGAGGCTGTACAGACTGTGCCAGCCGCAGACCTGGCAGAGGGGGATGGAGCCAACGCTGACACGGCCGCAGAGCTGCTGCCTGAGCACCCAGGGAAAAGCTGCTGGGCATGGGCAGCCAGGTCAGGAACTGTCTGGTCCTGTCCTTCCCACGAGCTGAGCAGTGTGAGCTGAGCAGTAATGCTTGGCTTGGCTTGAGGGAGCTGTGAGCAATAACCATTGCCTTGCACACCACAGGCTGAAATGCAGCGTTTGCAGCAGCCCTTTGCTCTTTGAAGCACTGCAAACAGGCAAGTGTTTTGCTGAGGAAAACTTACCCATCTAGTTACTGCACCTCCCGATGAGGTGAGCTTGGAGAGCTGTTTGGAACTCCCTTCTCTCTGGAAAGCCTTTTTGCTCTTTGGTGCTTCATGGGTAAACGTGCTGCTGAGAGAAGGAAGCAGGTCAGACTGCTTGGAGTATGGAGAAGATCTGGGGTTATTCCAAGAGGAACAGCCAAGTCAAACGGGGACCATCTTTCTGGTAAAGCAGTCCAGGCAGGGAATAGTCAGGGAGGAAGCTTATCAGTTCAGAATAACTTTTTTTTTCCTCTCTGCTTCAGAGAACAATGCAATTATTTGGGTCAGCGATGACACTGCTAACATTGGGAAGGAAAGGTGGGAGGGAATGGCTACATGCCATGTTCCAACAGACTTTCTTCAGTGCCAACAATGGACAATAGTGAATTTTATCATCAACAGTTTTCCTGGAAATCTTCAAGGGATGTATTTCATTTTAGATAGAAATTAGTCTTGAAATCTTGAAGAAATTGAAAGCCTCGTGGCTGAGACTGAACTGGGGTTATAATTACAGAATAAACATTAACCCCAGAAAGACAATGGAGCTGCAGCCATTGCATCTTAAGGGCAGCTAGGTCTTTCTTTCCTCCTGCAGTCACTGGATGTAATCATCATCATCATCATCACAACCGTGTGGACTGCCATCAGAAAGGTCTCTTTCTTCCTCTGTCTGTTTCACAGAAATGTGCTGCTTTTCTATATAACAATGGGACCCTGTTTTGAGGGAAGGACACAGGCTTCATCTTTGCTAGTGGCTGGAGGTACTGGATAGTGAGGTCTCTCCAGAATGTGAGGTGTCTGTGTTCCAGTTCCAGCTCTGACTTAGAAAAACAAATTCCTCATTACTTGCAAGACAAAGCAAACAGAGAATAGTTCAGATGTCTTCCATGTTCTTTTTTTTTTCTTTTAGTGTGAATCCTACATTTTTCCGTAGCTCAACATAATGGTGAACATCTGCTTGGCTAGGATATCTGGGACACTGCAGGAGGGAAGGAATCAGCTTCAGAGGTGTCAAAATCTTCATCAATCATGTATGTAGTGTTTCTATGTTGTACTTTTATAGTTTATGCCAAGTTTTTCATCAAAACCCTCCAGAAATTAAATAGATACACCCGAAAGGTGGGAACCATTCCCGGCTTCTGGGTTTTAGGCTACACTTACCACATCCTCAATGGGCATTAGAAAGAGACATGGGTGCACACGTGTCTTATTGTCTGCCCTGATTTCCAGATGAGGGTAATATGGGTAACTAGACAACTCAGAATAGTAAAATGCTGTGGTGCAGCTCACTCTCCCCATAGCTGAGATACAGCCAAAGTCAGCACAGACAGAGACTGGCAAACCTCTGTTGGCACAGATATGCTAATGGTTCTGAGCACCAAAAAATGGATATGTCTGTAAATGACAGATGTTTGCCTGGTCCTTCCTCTATTCCTTTCCTCAAATAAGAGAGTTCTCTCATCAAATGAAGCTATAATAAATTGTTTCTTGAGGTGAAAGACTCTGTGTGTATGCATCTTTTGCATTGTGATTCCAGGAGACCTAGACAAAGGCAACAAGGAAGTTTAGTGAGTGCCAAACTGATTTTGCTGTGTTTATCAAGTGTTATGAATTGTTAGTACTGTGTTAGCAGTGTGCTGGGTCAGTCAGTCAGCTTGTTGTCTTGGCTTTAGTCTGTCTGAACAGTTCTGCAACTAGTAAGTCATGTCTCAAGTGGACAGTTTGGCTACAGCTATTAGTGGGTTGACATATGTCTGGGAGAATGAGTAAGGAGGATGGACAGTAGCCTACAATCAGGGCACTCGAATGGTTTGGTGAAGATGCAGGGTCCAGAAGTTGCTTTCTTCCTGGTCATATAACTCCTCTGACAGGGTTTATTGCAGCAGAGGTTCAAGAGGACAGAGAGAGCATGACCTTTTTTTTCCCTGTCAGCCAGGCTATTCTGTATCTTGACAGCTCCTACCAAGAGGAAGATATTGATTAGAGTTAATAAGTTTGGTGAGAAATTTCATAAAATAGAGCATACACTCTGCCATGGGCTGGGTGCTGTGTTTTTTGTTAGGGATGTTCAGTTTAGTGCTTGCCTCGTGGCTTTGACTCATAAGTCACCAGAGGTCACCCAGACCTTCCACAAGCAAGCAGAGGTAGGAATTCAAATGTGAATGTGTTTTTAATACCTCCTGTTAGCTCTAGGCAGTTCCCTGCTCTGCATGTTGGTCTGCCAGGGCCCTAAACCCAAAGGAACCAATGATTTTACTCTGAATTCATCTGTGATGCCCTACTATTCATTGAGTTTCCATAATCCAGGTTTGAGTTTCAGTACTCCTTTAGTCTGCCTGAGCAGACTAAGGCCACATCTCTCTGCCTGGTCTCCTCAGGTGCTTGTGCAGGTGCTCTGAACAGTGCTTTTGTCACTGGGATGTGTGCTGCCTTTCCCCAAGCATTGCATTTCAGCTGGTATTTATGCCAGCTAAACCAGACTGAAAGCATACAGCTTGGTGTCCTGCCCCCTGGTTTAGGTCCCCAGCATTCTCTCTCCATTATAGGCTAAGGAGACCCAGTGCCATACCAGGCTACCGGCAGAGGCTGGGCATAGCAGATCAGTCCTCATCATTTCAGCCTGCAGTTTGAGGCTGCTCCCACCAGTTAGCCCCTCTAGGGCAACAGCCAAATCATAAATCACATTTTGATGCAGCTTTCATCTCTAAAACACATCATAAACATTAATCTTAACATCCTTGTTAAGTACCAATAGGTTCAATGGTCAAAATTTAATAACTTGCAGACATTGTATTATTCAAGACAACAGTTTCTCACTGTGCAGAGCTGAAAATAACCCAACACATAGATGATCTATGATTCTATGATGATATTTATTGCATCAGTGTAACCTTACGAGGCAGATTCTCATCAATGTCCCAGAACAAGCATCAGTTTGGTGGTAGCATTCAGAATTCTGTCCCATGTCCAGAGTATTAAAACCAGGTGTTCAGGTATGTGAAAGATGAATTGGTGAGAAAATAATAATAAAGAGGACATTTTTAAAAGCTATACAGGCAGACTGGATTTTGCTTTTGGTTTAATTGGCAGTAATCCCTTGATTTCATGCTGTGTCACATGTAGAAAGGGTGTTGTTTGTGACCAAGGGAAAACCCAGGTTGACTTTTGGAGTTATGGTAAGTGTAGCTGAATGTCAATGTTGAGGCTGCTCATCCTGAAGTCTCACCTAAGGCAAATTGGGTCGTTGTGCAACAATGCTCTTTAGTGAGGGAGAGACCATAGACTTCTCTGAAGCTAAAATAGATTTTGATGCCACACGTAGAAATGTATTGGGAACAAAATCCACAAAAAAAAAGGGGGGGGGTTGGCACTCACTGGATTGCAAAGTGTTAGCCAGCTGGATTTTGCTCACATCAGGCTAGCTAGCTGCTTTGAAACCTACTACTTCTTTGATCCCAGTCCTACCAATACTGTTGGACCTCTGCTGTACAATGAGTTTGAGGTCAGTAAAACATTTTTCAGTTGTGGTGGAAGCATTTAAGCTGGAATTGGTTAAATCAGGGGAACAATTCCATGGGTAGAAATTGAACTCTACGTGTGACATTTCTCTTCTTATTGCACTTTAAAGTATTAAATCATGCAGGTTTTTACTTCCATTAAAAACAAGTTGCCAGATTTAGCATTTTGTTACTTTGAAGTCCTTCTTTTATTCATTCTAAAAGGCTTTAAGTTTCAGACATGGTTATCCTTAAAAATATATTTTAAATGTTGGTTTTGTAACCTTACAAAGGATATCGTATTGGACAAATTCAGGATGGAATGACTTTCTCAAGGGAGTAGCAAAACATCTCAGTTTTTCTTCCACCCCCACATTTCCCCTCAGTTTCCAGTGTATTTAACTGGCAGTCAGCTCTTTCTACCTTGTGTACAGAGTTTAATGGTGAACTTTCAGGTAAACTTCTTTTAGGATTAGTTTCTACAGAAACTCACTCAGTGAGTGCTCAGGTGTAGCAAAGTGTCTCTCGCATTCCTGTGGTCTCACAGTGAGACTTCACTGCTCTTATCCCTTGCAAATTACACTTTGATCCATAAAAATTTGTTTTCCTTTTCAGAATCTTAGGAAAGATTAATTATGGTTATATTTGCAAAGGAGCAGCCACAGGTGTTACTAACTCAGATTGCTGCTGGGAACGTGTGAATCCTATGGGAAGTGTCGAGCACCATCAATGCCATGACCATAAAGCACTAAGAGGAGACAGGAACTACCATGCACCTCTGCAGCATTTCAGAATTATCAGCTCCAAGCAGAGTCCTCAGTACCTGTGGCAGTTGCAAGACAACCTGGTAGGAAACTTAAGTGGAAAATTCTTACTGGCAATTTTCTTTCCATTTCCGTTTTCCTGATAGCCCTTAAATCTTCAGAGGAAGTAGGAAACTTCCTTTGGAATGATCTACTCGGTGGCAGCTCAAGGCTTCATGCTTTTGCAGTTACCACTATCATTTTCTATGTAGTATTTATGAAAAAATAATACAAATGGTTTCTGGTTACACCAACACAAGAGATTATATATTCATAGGTGGATGTAAAGTCTTTTTATTTTAAGATGATAAGTTTCCAGAGTTATATAATTTTAAATTATTTTGAATTCCTCTAGGCAACATTTAAAGGGCAATGACTTTGCCTGTTTCCAGTTCTCAGTTGTGAGATATCTCTACAGACTTGTAGTGTATTAACATATTTTTGTTCTGTTTAAAAATAAATTTTTCTGTTAGCTGAAACTAACCCCCAATTCGGAGAGCAGCACGTCTGCTGCTCAGACTTGCCAAATCAGATTTGTTTTGCAAACTGAGAAGTCATGTGTAATCTCCTCCTAAATCAAATTTTCCTTTCCCTTGTTATCCTCCTCAGTAGAGCTCTAACATATAAGCCTTCCAGTCTTGGCATTGTTTGACATGCACAGGGTGGCATTTGTAGAACTGTCCCTTTTGTCTTGGCAGTCCTTCAAAATCTGGACTGTTCTGTGGCCTCATGTAAAGCTTACATTAAAAGCAAATATGCCAGTAAGTGTGTCTCACCTGATGGGCTATTGACTTTGAGGGGTGGAATGGTCTTTCTCATGGTATTTTCTCTTGCCTGATCTCTTGTTCTGAGATGTCACAGATCCCAGGGGCCTCACTTGAATATGAGGCTTTGAGTTTTGTAAACTCGGTGTGATACTAAATATGGCAAGAAGTGCTAAAGGAAGAGTCAGCTTAAGACTATGCAGAGGTAATTTAGCAAAGGCTAACGTTATTCAGATTGTACTTGTATAAAGGCCCTTTATGGCCTTCGTAGGCAGGATGTGTTTGTTACAAATATTTTTCTCTTACTTGGATATCTCCAACGTATCTCTTCCACAAGCTCAAGATTTTTTTTTTTATAGATGCAGGAAATGGAGAAGTTGCTGAGCTGCTAGTTTGCTCGCAGTTCTGTCAACGCCTGGAATGAGATTTTCATGCTTAATTAAGGATTTGAGCTACTGAGTGATGCAGAAGATGATGAGAGTAAGAGAACTGAATAACATGAGGTATACAAGAGTCTGAACAACAGGCAGAAGGTGCAATGTGGATGTTTGAGAGGTGGAAGTGCAAAGAGAGTCTGAGGAAGAACACATAATGTCAGCATTTTGCACTAGAAAGAGAAGCTAAAGAAACCACATGTGAAGCAGTAAAGGGGAGAAGGGTCCAGAGTTAGGGGAAGGTTAGATGTAAGTGGAGTTGTGCCTGAATATTTGGGAAGAGTTGGTCCCTTATGAGTATCAGAAGCAGCCAGAGCCTTGGGAAAGCCAAAGGCTGTTGCATTAAACCGAAGGAGAAGCCCTGCTGTTCCATGCTAGGCACATCCATGCTCGCTTATGGACAATGTGCTGCTATCCCATCATAGCAGAACAAAGGAGGTGGGCTGCTCTGACTCTGAGAATGTCTCCTGCATGTCTCTGAGGACTGTTACATTGAGCAAAGTGGTCCCACTGCCGTCAGCCTGCTGATTCACAACAAGACAAGGCTATAGTTCAGTTTTTCCTAGGTTTTTTTTTTGGGTGGAGCAGGTTTGTTTGGTTTTTTTTCTTCAAAACTCTCTAAACTGTGTTCCCTGCATGCCAAGAACAAAAAATGCCCTCTAGTATTTTTCACTGCCCCATTAAAAAAATGTAAAATTGCCCTTTAAGGGAGAAAGAACTCGAGAGAGAGCACATATGAACAATTTCGTTCAACAAAACTGACCTTTGCAGGCTGCCAAAGGTAGTAAGGGGATCTTCCAAAAAAAGTCAAGTGAGTCTCCCTGACAAGAAAAGTTAATGCTGTTATTGTTATGAAGAATTGCACTGGGAGCCAACTGCAATTGTTCAGAGAAATGGCAATGAGTCAGTGTAAAGGAAACCAGTTTGAATGATGTTAGGGTTTTGCTGAGTGACACACTGGTCCTTATCATTCAGGATATTATCATCAGTCAAGGAAATTACAAGGTCTTTTATATTCTTCTTCTAAAGACTCTGAGGTTTTGGTTTTGTTGTTTGGATGTTTATCTAAGGAACAACAGTCAAGATTCCTTTTCCTCTCTAAGACTCAATCAGTACAGAAATACTCCTGGCAGCTCGTAAGATGATTGCGAAAAAATAAATAATAAAAAAGTCATCCCTAACTTAATTTGTATCCATTGTAGATGAAGTCCCAGCATTCTTTAATACACACTCAGAATAGCTGGCTTACGGTATAACTGCTTATCCCAAGCCTGTGACCATATAACTCTCCCAGTGGGTGGAAGCATGAAAATAGCAATGCCAATCCTTCTATTTGCTCTGTCTTCATCTGCCTTCATCCACCACCCAGAGTGAGTTACATTTGCAACTGCTGCCAACAGCCCCCGTCACATTGCACAAACTAACAAACAATTCCAAAACCTCCTGATTCACAAACACCATCTCAGAGAGCATGAGGAAATGCTTCCAATAAATGGCCATCCTTAAATGCCTTGTAGATAAACACCTTATGGTACCATCACAGAAGACAGTTGATAAATGACTGAGTGCAAAGACAGTGGTTTCATTCAGAGGATGTTTCCATTTTCTGACGTGGTACTTCTGCATTTTTTCAGAAGAGAAACCAGGGACTTCCTAACCTCTCGCTTACAAATGAAAAACACATCTACAGCAAAGTGGTGGATTTAACCTCTCAGTAAGTGTGTATTAATTTCAGTCCCTGAGAGTGTGCCGCATTAAACTGTTCTTGACAGAATTTAATAGGAATTTTGGACATTGTTCATTAATAAATAAGAACTACCTTTGTTATTTTAAGTGCAGTGGTTTTCCTTAGTTGGGAAAGCCTGGCTCTCTCACTTGATTTATATGATGTTATGTTAAGAAAGAGTAGTAATGATATGTGTGTTATTCATGTACTTGAACGTCTCAAAGGATTTTAAATATATCTTGACATCTATGTCCATAAATTGTGTCTAAGGTAGATATTTTGGCAAACTGGATATGGAATTAATGTTCTTGAGACTTCCAAACACCACTGATCAAAAATACTTTCAAAATTCCCCAGAACTCCAAATTAACTTCTTTTGAACCCTTCTGTGTGGTCAGTGCACCATCTATCAAATTTTCTTCAGCTTAGAGACATAGTTCATGTGCCTAGGCTGTGTTTCAGTGCAAATGCTTCCCATCATGAAGGCTTGATTTCATCAGTTTGAGACAGAGCAGTTGAGTGTGAGTCTCTAATGAAGCAATATGAAGAGTGAAAGATGAGTGAGTACAGAGCTCAACATTCCACGTGTGTGTGTATATATGAGTTGCTCAGTGATGATCTTTTTACATTCTATCTGAAGTGTGAAATGCAAAGGCTTTTGCAAAAAGCATGTTTACTTTAAGCAGTGAGCCACACGGATTCTGTAGGGTGGATTTGGAAGGATGCTCTTGAGGAGATTGGGAGAGGTAGAATCAAACACAGCAGTGGGCTGGGAGCAGAATTCTCGTTTTGCTTCCCTCTCTATATAAAGACTTAACTCCTCTGGACCTTTTTCTAGAAATCTCCTGTAACTATTAACATTATAGACTGTTTTAGGCACCAAGAATAATTTTTCCTTCCTATCTATATTGTGCTGATAGCTGTATGTAGCCTTCAGGTAAGGGTGTTATTGCAAGTAGCATCACTACTCTCTGGTCAATACAGCTGCCCCAAGTGGGGGTCATGAAGGTGCTTTTCTTAGCAGATGCCACCCTCATATCTCTTTGGCAGAGAGCATTATTCAAGATGCAGCAGTAACAAAACTGAAGTCAGGTCCCTTACCTGCAGTCCCAACTCCTTTCCTGGCCAGTACCACACTCAAAATCTGTTCTTGATGTCTCTTCAGGTGTGCTGCAAGGGCTTCCTTACCTACTGCCTTTCTGATGCCTTCTGTGGCTTGGTGTTTCCAGCCTTTGGAGACCAGAGAGTTACTGGTCCTGGCTGCTCATGTCCATACCTTGGGGCGTGTTTGCTGCAATTCAGAGAAGACAGCAAATGAATTATTTATAATGTAGTTTACTTCTCCTCCTAAGCCCCCAGAAGGCCATTCTAGCTCCTGATCTGACCAAATCTCATTCGAACCTTCTTCTTGATTGATGACCTTTTCAGCATGTGGAAAGGGTCTCTCTGTGTATTTCTGATGGGTCTCTGTTGTTTCTGCAAAATCTGTTTGGTTCCTGGAGATAATTTCTGTCCAGTACAATGGTTTCAGTCTCTGAAACCATACCCCTTGATTCTTGCAGCAGAAACCTAAAAGTCCCGTGACATCTTTTTGGGTGACCCCCTGGCATTCACAGCCATCTTCCAAACTTTATTCAGCCTGTTCTTAGCTCTGCCCACACCAAGCAAAATACCTCTTCTAAAAATTCACTGTTTGAATGTTTGAGAAACCTTTTATAAACTTAAAACATCTTCTTCAGCAAAAATGAGCAATTTTTTTTTCAGTTTTGCCATGTAGAAGACTTGTACCAGATCCACAATTCTGTGTTTCTTTTCAGGAACCACATATGAGAATTTATGAAGGACATGAGTATTTGCAACACTGTGGAAAGTGCTGTGATATATTTTACTGTCTTTTTGGAGTGTTTTTTCTATTCAAAGGAATGGAATATTCTGTTCCCAGATTTTTGGGGGAGGTTTGGTGCACGTAACCAGATGAACTTCTATTGAACCTTACTACTACATGATCAAATTGCTGGTGTAGAGGTGCGTGTGGGATTTCTAGATTCACACAATCTAATAAACCAGACAAAACATTTTGAATTCAAACTTTAAAAGGCTTGAGGGGCATCTCCAGTGTTAGTGTACCTGTGTTTCTGGTTTTCTTTCAGGGAACACACATGCTAGTGCTTAGAGTGTGAGGACAATGAGCAGAAAGGCGTGGGAGTAGAATTTGATTTACCACAAGGAAGTAAATTTCTCAAGGAAAGCTTGTTACTTTACCTGGCAGTGCCAAAGTCTGTATTACATTTTCTTCGTGACTTGTATGTAAAGTCAAAACCCATAGAAGCCAAAAACTGCACAGAAAACTGTCTTGAAAAATGTGTGCAGAGATGATTCTCCAAAGAGCCTCCATTCTCTTTCTGTAAGAGGACATTTTTCCTTTCTCCTGGGTTTCATAGCAAATATCTTTTTAAAGTAACTCACATAGCTTTGCACTCACTTTCCTATTGACAACCCGCTTGCTATGCCATCACAATGCAGTAGTGAAAATAGCAAGTTGTGCTCAAAGACTTCAAAATACTTCTTGGTATTATCTGGATTAAAAAAAATATCCTGACATTGTCAGGCCTAGCCATCCAAAACCTGCTCCACAGGCCTCCCAGATGAGATGGGCTCTTTCCCCAGGGTAAAAAGCTGTCACCTTAAATCATAACACGTCTTGTTCTAGTGTATTTTCCCCTAGTTTGTGGCATTTTCCATTTGTAAGACGAACACCTGCCTGTTGTCACCCTTTCCTAAACTTGAAGAGGAATCCTGTACCATTCCCTAGGGAAAGGTTTCTGTGCTTCAGGCTGAAGCCCCTGCTGCTCTTCAAGCCAGCTCCTTCCTGAAGTTTCTTTTCCCTCGGTCCAGCTCCCTGGGTAGAAGAGAAGCTTCCACTGAAGACATGTGATACGCTGCTTGGCCAGCAAGAGATATGTATCAGTCTTGGCCATGAAAGAAAGAAGTTTCATAACAATAACTTCTATTTGGTCTGTTTCCTGAATTTTGGGTGTTTGCAAATTTTTTCTCCTCTCTCCTTCTCTCTTAAAAAAAAAAAAAAATAAAAAATTGAATTTCTTTGTTTCCCTATGAGCTCAGAAAAAAGCATGAGCCAAGTTAGAGTCCCTTTGCTGTAGATATGCCGGGGATGGAGCTCTCTGGTATCACCTTCAAACCTCCTTGCTACAGTGGGCCCTTCTCTCACTGAGGGACTTAGCTGGAAAGCTGGAGCACCACAGCAACTTATTCCATGTCCTGAGGTATCCTGGACCTTTCTCCTCTGATTTAAGAGTCATGTTTGAGTTCAGGCAAATACGATTTGTTAATGTTTTATATCTTGCAAGTCTTTCCCTGAATCAAAGCCCACGTAAACTGAGATTGCACAAGTCTCCTTGGACTTTCTCCCTATTAAAGTCTTCTCTTGTGCTTTCCATCCAGCTGTAACCCATTATCTGTCTCGCCCAGACTGGTGGCAGATCTGAAGTGAATTTAGGTGAACAGTACAGTAGGTGTGTTGAGTATGACTTTGAAAGCAGGATGTTCTGGGCCATTCAGTTCGGACTGGCACATAAACCCTCAGCCAGCCCTTTGGGCTGAAGGATTGGCTGAGGTATGTGTGTCTTCCCAAAAGCCTGACCCTAAGCTGACACATGCCTTCTCTCACATTTGATGTTCCCAAATAGAAGCTGGAGTAGAAAGAACAACTAGTGCCCTCTCTGTGAAAGTTCTTTAGATCATCCAAGTCCACACCTGATTTATTTAGAAAGCTGTGGGGTTTTTTTTTGTTTTTCTTTTTTCATTTTCTTTTCAGCTCCTTGAGCTTCAGTTGAAATGCATTAGTAAATTCCAGTTAAAAAAGCCCCTCATTTTTTATGAGACACTTAATGATCCATCATACCCCATTGCTCAGCATTATGTTGATCCATTACTGAGTGCAACTTGAAAGTCCATTAACAGCTGAGTGCCAGAATCTGACAGCAGAGCAGAGGTAGAAGAATCACCTTATTAGGGGGTTGAGGTTTTTTTCACGCTTCTGACCTACACTTCTAATATTGGCCATTGTTAAGGAAAGGATACTGTGCTACATGAATATTTAGTTTGTCTTAGTGCATTTTCTCAAGTACTTTTTTATGTGCTAGTCAAAAGTGTATTTACTTTAGCAGGGTTTTTCAGTCTGCACACTTCATGCTGCCTCAAAAGACCTGGTCATATTTCTGTCTTTTCTGGGAAGCTATGGAATTTTGACTCAGTTCCTTTTTAGAGGGCTCCAACGATTGTTTAGATCTTGTTTTAATTATTTTTTGGCCATTGTTGAGTTTTGTGAGTACCTCCATTATTTGTTCCAGTTTGATTGCAGATATCAGCTCAACCTTTCTCTCCTGGGGAATGTGATTCCTCTGCTGATATTTGTCTGCCCCGTAGCAAACATTTTTGGTGTGCAAGATTGTTTTAACTGGAAGGAGAAACTGGTGACAGGTATTTCTTCAATGCAATCGTGTTTGTTTACGGAGAATGTTCACAGAGACATGCAACAACAAAGTAGGAGTCAATGCCCTTCCTCGTAATGCAACATTTCTTAAGTAATTCTACCCCTTTCTGGTGTTTTTATTTTATATGTGCTCTTTGTGATGTTTTCTACCTGCCACTGGTTGTTACCTGCCACTTGTGCAAATACATGCAGATCTACTAAGCCATGCTCAGTGTTTATGGTGTGTATTCAGTTCCCAGCCAAACCACCAAAACCAGCTTATTAGATATATATGACATGTAGATTACTTATATGAACCATCTGTTGTTAAACAAGAGTATTTTTTTCTGCTCTACCATTTACTTGGAATAGAAGGCTGCTACCAGATCTGTCAGCTTCAGAGAGGTTTGGAAATGTCCATATACCAAAGATACTACCTTTTGAAGCATTGAATCTTCTGGCAGAATAATGAGAGAGTTTGGGGCTCCAGCCCATGTCTTCATCCAGGCATACTAGGTGGCTGATAGTGTCTTAGGCTTAATATGTCTTATTTTTCCATTTGGAAGAACTGAGATAGCAGTAAGTAATTATTAGTAATAAAATTATAGATATTAGTATCTATTAAGTGCCTTTGGGTCCTTCAATGTGATCAACCTAGAATTGTAAAATAAGATTAATTAATCAGAATGGTGATAAGCACAACTTGTAGATTACAAGCAGATATACTTTTTTTTGTTTGATTGGTTGTTTTTTTTTTATTATTATTTGAACTGGAGGAGATACTCTGCAGTCTTCAGACATAGCCTTGTCTTTCTGAACCTTCAATTCTTTCTCCACTGAGCTTGTGGAAAACAGTTCTGCAAAGTTGCTTCATCTGGAAGAAGTACTCCAGACAGAGTCAGATTTTTAGGCTGGATATTAGGAAAAACTTCTCCACTGAAAGGGTTGTTAAGCAGTGCAACAGGCTGCCCAGGAAAGTGGTGGAGTCACCATCCCTGGTGACATTTAAGAAACATGTAGGTGATGTGCTTAGGGACGGGGTTCAGTGTTGGCTTGGTGGTGTTAGGTTAATGGTTGGACTCAATGATCTTAAAGGTCTTTTCCAGCTGAAACTTCTATGATTTGAGGAACTGGCATTTGAGTCTCTCTCCCCCTCATATTTAAAAGTTTTGCTCTGTTCTAGACATTTGGGATAATCATGTAGATATCAGAAAGCAATGAGTTAAAACAATTTAACTAGACAACAGGCTACCAACAATGTCATTATATGTACAGCTGGAGGAGTTTAGAAATTTGGAGTGACATCTTTACTTCTGTGAAAATGTATGTTCATGAGGTAGGGAAACCAGGGAGTATTCCCACAGTATAGTAAATAATAAAAGATATTAATAGATGGCTATTTTTCTTATGGCAACAGGAATTCTATTAACGTTTCCGCCTCCACGCTGACCTGAAGTTTCGGACAGCTGAACGCTGATCCTTTACCTCCAGAGATTTTGCAGAAAAGTTGTGGTGTAACTTCCCACCAGGTCCATGTTTGCCTTGCTGGTTCATCTGTTGGCATCAGCACACACTTCCCTCCATGCTCTGTCTCTGGGGTCAGCATGACCTGTGCTGTGACTGCAACAGCAGCTCCTGGCTATCCCTGCCTCTTGGCCCCAAAGAGACCCTCTGTCACAACAACTGATATTTCACTTTTGCTTTAACCTGTCAGGTCCTTCTCTTGATGAATCTCTTCTCTTGACCCTTGTTCACTGCTTGCTTGCTATGAACAGATAGCAGGTTTTGCTCAGCTAATGAGTGATGGAGGATGGTGTTTTGCCTGCAGCTTGCTGAAAGGTCTGGTTACACCCTTAATGCCCTGCTTGAAGCTCTAAATTTCCTCTTTAACCCCTTTCCTCCCTCCTGTGAATGTTTTAGATCTCATTCCATTTATTTTTTTTTCCAGATTTTCAGTTTTATTTCTTTTCCCTTTTGTAGGATATTCTTTTCCACTGAACTGTAAACCCTTTCTTTGCCTTTACCATTCTTGCTTGCTTCTTCAAGTCCACATCTTGCTCCCCCATCTGTTCCAAAGATGGCTCTGAAACATCTTTCTTTCTCCTCCAGAATTATCTTCTGAAAGAAACTGGCTCTCAACTGACACTAACCTTTTCCCAAGAGGCCAGGACATATGTTTGAATTTCAATCCTTTTCTTTGTTTTTCTTTCAGTGACATTTCTTGTGGGAACATCTCCCACAACACAGACAAGTTTTTCTAATCTCTCATTCCTAATTGTTTTCAGATAGAAATTATACATCTTAAAAACTCACAAGTCATTAGTAATTGAAGAAACTTAAAATGCTGAAAGGAATCTGGCAGAACATTATTGCACTACCTTTCCAATTGTTGCAAGATATTCTTGGCTTATTGCATATTATATAAGAGAGATTTTAAACACAGATTATCCTTAGAAAGAATGTCAATGATTATTGTCAAACTGAAGTGATGAATTAGCTGAAGCTGATGAAATGCATTTGCAAAAGGAACTGACCAAGAGAAGTGAGAAGTAGCCAGCCTGTTTTGGGAATAACAAAGTTCTTAAAGATAAGTAAATAATACATGTGATCCCATATTTATTGTTCTCTTGGAATGATTTTTCTGACTTCAAAATAAACAGAAACTTTGTTTACATTGTGAATGGCTGCTTTTCACAGGGCTAAGTAAGGACTTCTGCCTGTCAGTGTACTAAAACAATTGGCCAAAACTGAGGCCACAGCAAGATAAAATATCTTTGTTTTTCTTTTGACAGTCATGCCATACAAGCAATTTCTGACCAATAGAGTCAGTAAAACTCACATTTGTTTCTAGGACTCTTACTGGCATCAGAAGACCTACACTAGGAGCAAAGTTAAAGGAGCAGACTTTTTATGCCTTGGTTTGTTCATGTATTTTAAATAGATGCTGCTTCAGAGTGCTAAGATTTTAGTTTTCAGAAAGAATAAAAGAATGTATCTCAGATGAACAATATCATGCTCCTTGTAGTGATGTTTGTGAACCCTACTCTGACTTGAAAAAATCTTTTAAAACTAGGAAAACTTTACCAGATTTCTTACTTGACTTATCATTAGAGGCTTATGATTTCAGGGGGGGGGGAGTAAATGATAACCCACTTCTGTGAATATTTAATATCTTGAATATTTGTGAATATTTAATGTACTGATTAAATGTAAGTCCAGCAAAAACTCCTGTTCCTGCTGGTAAGATTTTGCCCTTTTTGTAACTAGGAGCTTGCCAAAGAATGTGGTGGGTTCTCTGTTGGATATATTCTTTAAATCAGGCTGAATGTCTTTCCGAGAAAGATGCCCTGAGTCAACCACAACTTATTGGAACTGATTTAGGAGCTGCTGGGCAACCTCCTCCAGGCTATGCTCTGCAGGTGGCAGAGAAGGTGACTGCAAAGTTTCCATATGATCTTAAAATCTACAAATACATGGCTGATCTTTGAAATACCACAGTCTTTTAAAAGTTTTTCTTTTTTTTCATTGGGGAGGTTTTAAGATCTTTGATGTGTTAATGATCGGAGTCATCTGGCTGGATGATAAATCTCAGATGAAAGAAGTACATGTTGAGTTAAGACTTCTTTCTCACCTCTGCCTGGGACCTATGGCACATCTTAGTAACTTCCTTAATAAAAAGTATGTGTGTTTATGGGATTGGGCATGATTTGAATTGCAGCTCAGTAGGAAGCTGCTTTCCTATTTTATGAAAGCTCTCTTGATTTTTCAAAATGTTCCCATGCTTTGCAGAGGTGAACTTGTACCAGCCTTACACCCCCTTCTAGCTTAAAGCCCAGGATATAAGGCTCTGGGATTGTAACGCTGTGTCCTTGTTCTGGGTCAGACAGAGCAGCAGACTGATCTTTTGTCTTTCAGATCTTTCTGAAAGAGCTGAGCTGGGGACCATGGACTGTTTCCCAGCAGAAGCCCATCTCCCTCTTGTTTTGAATAGCAGCTCAATCTTGGACCCCAAAACTTTCCCTGGGGAAACTGGCCGGTGCTCTCTGGTGAAAATGTCACTTCTCACAATTTGATATTTCTTGGCAAACACCTTCCTCCCCAAATAGTAAAATATTTTGTCAGAAAATTCATGATCAAGTTCTACCAGCAACGCTTGAGAAAAAAGCTGCACTCAGATATAGATGACTTAAAGCTGTGATGCTTTAAGAATCTCAAAAGCTTTGTGGGCCATCAGAGATAATAACCCATTACAAATGTGAAGGCCAAGATGAAAACACTATCAAATAGAATACAAATTCTGCCTTCTCTTTTAAGTGTTCAGAAGTTTTTTAATGAATTTATGTACATACTTATAAACCAGAATTTTCTGTCAATGCTAGTGTATACATAGGGTAAAAAAAAGAAAAAAAAAGAACAAAGCTTTTTCTTCTCAAAATCAGATTTATTAAGTGTAAACAAATGTCCTTCCCAGCCTGTCTGAAGCCGGCAGTGCTAAATTTTAACTTTGCAGAAGGTATTTAATATAATGTGTGTAAATATTATGTTAAAGGTTTCATGTCCTGTTTTGAACAGTGGCAAAAATTTCCTTTCAGTCTTTAGGTTTTCCACTAATTTCTTTCATATTAAATCAGAGCAGGCTAAAAAACTGCTGATCAGATCTTTACTGAGCTTTATTGCAATGTAGTTTAAGTGGATGCAGACGGCTGGTTTTTCTTTTTCTTTATTTCTTCATTTTTCCCTCCATCTCTGAAATATTATACAGGAGACTGAAGTTCTTGTGGCATTAACATGAGAGACTCAAAATGGGCCAAAAAATAAATATTGTAAAAATATGTCATCCAAATCAAATACTGTGTGAATAAGGGAAACTGGAGAGGTTACAATTGTGGTTCAAGGTTTTACATGCAAGGTACCTCAAAAGCTACCTAAATAAATTTCAGATGGATGTAAAATGCCAGGGAAATGTGTTAAGTGTCTTCCCTCAGTTGAGATCTTGAGCCTGCCTCAAAGGACAACCTTGGAGGTCAGTTTCCCATGTGGTTACCTATGGGGTGATAGAAATTGGCTCAGATCTCTCCCTTTCAACAGCATCCACGTGGTAAAAAGGCAGAGGATCTGCTATGGCCTGCAGTGCATCATGGACACTTTTATACTCATCTGCCCAGGAGCTATGTAGCAGTACATGGAGCCTTTAGGTTTCCTTACACTGGGCAAAACTTTCAGCTACTGATTGCTCATGGTGCTTAACTGTATAATTGTCTTAATTATGCTAAATTGCACGGTGTAGTCCCTTAACAATTATGTGGGTTAGTAACGGTATTAAATGACACAAATGACATTAATGTAATCGTAGCATTGTCTAGCAGAAGCATGAAAGTCAGTAAATACAAGAGCCTACACAGGTTTCCCATGAGGAACCAGTACAGGCTCTGGCAGCTCCATGTGACTCCAGCACAGGGGGTGACCATAATATCACTGATTATGGAAAAAGTCTTGGCTTATGGGACAGCTCTACCGAAATACTTACTTTGAAATATTCACTAAATAATGAATGCCTGGGCAGTTTTCACCCAGTGGTTTACATCAAAGTGCTAATGTTGTCTATCAGAACTTGGCTGAGTTTTCAGTTGATTTTGAGTATAACTGTGAAATCTTACTGTCACAAAACTGGTTCAAGTCAATAGATTGGGAGAGTTTTAATGAACAAATTATTTTCAGGGTGCACTTCTAATCATCTATTTGACTATGTTGATTTGTCTGGGAGCCAGGGGCACAGAGCCCTGAAATAACTGTCTTGGCAAGGAAAATCAAGAAAGAACTTACACAGAAAATCTGGGGATAAAATCTCAATTTTTTTTTTGCAAGTGTCTAGTCTGTGACTCTGCTAAGATCCTCCTATTGACTCAGGTACTGCAGACCAGTTTCCTTCCTCCCCTGCCCGAAGCAACAGAGCTGGCTGTGGCAGCCTCCCTGTCCAGATGGCCCTTGCCCTCAGGAAGGATGCAATTCCTCTTCCTTTTCCACAAAATTCAGCCTACAATAATATCAGTGGAGTAAAGAGATATCTTCTTTCCCTGTTCCCCATCTGCAGTACTAATTAATAAGTATCCATCATATTTCATAATTTAAATATTATAAGTTTACTGTTTTAACAGATTATATTGCATTTATGCAGCAAGCTGTGAACTACAAATGTGGCTCTTCTGTCATCAGCTCCTTTCCATGGGACTTTTTTCTCAAACTTGTGCTGTTTCAACCTCTGTGACAGGCAACAAGAGAATAAAGACTTTAGCTCAGGTGAGCAACCAGATGTGAATATGGGCTTCAGGGAGCCCTGGAAAGTTACAGAGCTGACTACCAGCTTTTGTGCTGTACTGCATGAAGGCCAAAAAAAAGGCTGTGCATGGATTATTTAAATATTTGACCAGCTTCACTGTGAAATAATGTCAGGAATGAACAGAAACTAGCTTGTTCTGATTGGGTGTTTGTATTGGGGTTCTTTAAGAGGTTCTGTAGGATTCTCTGCAGCTAGCAAGCTTCTTACTTGCCTATTTTGAAAAAGATGTTTATGGGTTATTGATGGGAAATAGCATGGCCACAAGAATGAGTTCCATCTTAAATATTAATGAAGCATTTATGCTTGTCCTGAAGTGCTGCTAAAATCCAGAGCAAGGCCCTTAAGCCAAGCTACTTGATTGACTGTCTCTGCCACTGAAACCATCTGTAGAAGCTAGGATTAATTTATATTATCTCCGAGTAAAAACAAATTGTGGAGAAACGTTTTTTTTTTTACTTGACCATCTATGGAAAAATCAGTGCATTCCTCTTTTCATGTTCTGAGGTAACCTATAAATTAGTTCCTTAGGTATTTGTAAAGATAGCTTAGTGTGCGGGATTTGCTAATAAGACCTCCTGAATTCTAGTTTGGGTTTCCTCTGGTGAAGTGAGCATACATATCCCCAAGTAAGCCATCTGGACAGACCATGTTCAGTCTGAAGAATTTAATACTCCTGTAAGGTTTAAGCATTCCTAGAAAATTTTGGATTCCCTTACAAATTGTATTTACATTTTTTTTAATAGTGTGAGTGTGGCCAAGACGGACTCTATCTGGAAGAGGTCTCCCATTTATTAACTGAATACCTACACTCTGAGTACTGAAGAGGGCAAACCTTAGAAAAGCAAAGAAAAATCTGTTTAAAAGGAGGAGAGAAATATATTCTTAACATGGCATGCCTTCTTGCATTTGAAGTCATATCTTAGAGAATATATGGCCAAAGTTCAACATAATGTGGTTTGAGGTTGGCTTCCTTCGGTAAATAAAAGCATATATTCATTGCATGGACCTTCCTGTAATTTCAAATTTGGACACAAACTCCATCCAGAGTATGAGGAATTGTGCTCCAATAAGTTGGAAAAGGAGATCTGATCTGAGATTTTGGGTTGAGGACATATCTACCATTTAAAAGTCTTTCCTTTACAGAATTGCCCCACAACCAACTTAACTAATAACCTACAAAGACTTAGAAGAATGTATTGAAAAAGGAATGCTCTGTTTGTATCTAGGTGTTAGCTTTTTTTTTAAAAAAAAATCTAACTGCCCTCCTGAACTCACACTCAACAGTGCTTCTGAAAGCACTCAAATAAACTTTATAGCTAAAGAATTGCTTTATCAGCCAAAATTATCTAAAAAGAAGTTGAGGAATTTGCTGGTGAATAAAATATTGTACTGCAAATATTTGCTCTACTTTACCCTGGCATTGTTCCTGTTCTGAGTCTATTGACAATTAGAGGGGAAAGATGTTATAATTTTTGAATTGTGTCTCAGTATTCCTGATCTAGTATCTTTACAGAATATGTTATAGTACCAATTTCCTAAAAATGTCATTTGATACTTTGGTACAAGTGGAACAGTGTGTCAGCTCGATTGCTTTGAAAAATACCTTCACTGTGGACACCGATCTCAGTGAGTGTGGCTTATTTCAAACCAGAAAACCTCCTCTGGTCTCATCATTACTCAGCTTCCACATTTAATGTGTCCATTGGTTGCACACTTGACAGCTACTCTTGTCCAAAACGAAATAAGTATAAAAGCTAGCTAACTCATTGGAAAAGTTATTTACATTAAGGAATGACTTCCCACCATGCATTATAGGTATAGCTGGGAGGGGAGTATGGATGAGGAACCTTGCCAGGGTCCCAAACAGTTCTATTTTAGGCAGATCTGTGACTTATTTCAACTGCACTTTTATCTATTTGTATTTCACATTTTGGTGGACACATTTTGGCTGTGGTTCCCTCTGGGCTCGTTGGTGAGGTGAGGTGCACCTTGCTTTTTCCCTCTCGAAGAAGAAACCTCCAGCCTAAGAGAGAGGAGAGTTTTACAGTTTGAGCTCTCTCTCTCCCTAACAATCTCAAAGGGCTCAAAGTTTAATTTATTTGTTTGCAAGACATGTTCCCTTGAGAGAATGGGCTGGATTCATATCTCACACCCATGCAAATCTGGAGTAACGTCTCTCATCTTGGAAATCACTCTGGTTTATGCTGCTGCTGCAAGAAACTAGGAGCTGTCTACTGTGTTCTTCCCAATCATTGTTTTAATTCTAGCACATATTGTATATGCTCTGCAGTAAAATTAGAAAAAGAAACATCTGGCAAATGAAACAATTACCAAAGAGATGTTGCTCATTGGCCTTGATTTCACACTCAGGATATTTAAAACAAATGCTCTGGTGCTGCTGAGATCTTGACATGTTTGTGTTTAGCTCGTCGGGTCAGCTGAAATTGCCTGTGTTCACAGTGATCCCTGATGAGAGATGCTTTGAGTCACAGATTATTTAGACTATTCTCAGTATGGGGTACAACTTAAACCTCCTTAGCAGCATGACTCTCATAACAGTGATATAACCCAACAGCAGGTCCTCTGACCTACCAACACGCCCGTCACTCCCAGGGAATTTGTGTAGCTAAACAAAATATTTGTGAGATTGTGGGAAAGCAGGAGTAACTTGCAATGGATCTGCCTTTATTTTAAGGACAGACAACACTCTGATTTCCTGGCATATCACACCAAGGGTTTGTGTGGAAATAGACTGCATCTCAAGAAATAACAACAGTTTTCTTTTCCTCTTGTGTCTTTCTCATTTGTTGATGAGCATACACACAATTTGGTTTGGCACCTTTTGTTCCACTGATGCATTTGAAAGGTAGCACCTCTCTGCTCAGATGTTAATTAAACAGTGATGAAAAAGGCAGTAGAGTCCATGGAAGAGATTCATAGGTAATGCAAACTGGCATTTTTGCTGTATCAAGTCAACAAGATGTGTACAGGGAAACAGGAGGGAGACGAAAAGGCTCAGAGCATGTCTTTGGTTGAGGGCTGATACTATCCAAAATAAGAAAACAGGTGACTTCAAGGGGAATAAGCACATAGGCATGCTCCCACCTACCTTAGACTTGCTCCTTCTTGCTAAACTCATTTCTCTGTCCATCCCTTCTCTTCTTCCTCTTCCAGCACAAATCCTTCCCAGCAAATCCAGCTTCCTCAGGACCACTCTTTTCCCTTATCATGACAGAGTGTAGAAAGTTTCTGTTCCCTCTCACCCAGCCTGAAATCAGTTTGTCTTTGTTAACAAGAATAGGAGCAGGCATGTCCTGCAGAAAATACTTGGCTATTCTATATGTGATTCATTCCTCACATGTAGCATGCATCTTTGTCTCTAGACAATCCACCTTTTCCTTCATCTCTGTCCTTTGTATGCTGCTTTGGAGACTGCCAAACCCACTGCCTAGAACAGGCTGTACTCATTAACTTTTGGCTTTAGAACATGTTCTCACCTGACATGTCTGTTTTTTTACTGTCCAACTGTGGCTGGGTTTTTTTTTTTGGATAAGAGTCACAACAATTTTGGGTGTTGTTTGGGGTTTTTTTTCTTGTCTTTATTGAAACAATTTCTCCATTCAGGAAGACTAAGTCAGTCTTGGTAGACTCACAGAGACCTCGACCCAAAAGAAGCAAAGCAAATAATGATTGCCCTCAATGATCTTAAAGGTCTTTTCCAACTGAAACGATTCTGTGATTTTGATTCAGCCTCAGCCAGTCAGAATCATGTTAGCAGATCCATATTCTACCCTGACATGCAAATTTGGTCAAAATGAAACACATCAGAAAACATACTGATTTAGTCTGCACTTTAGTTTAAGAAAATAAGAAAGAGGAAGAATTTCAGTCCTGCT